>NC_090653.1:42507262-42807262 GCF_040937935.1 Hyperolius riggenbachi | reverse complement strand
TTACATCTTAAAGAGAAACTCCAACCAAGAATTTAACTGTATCCCAATCAGTAGCTGATACCCCCTTTTACATGAGAAATCTATTGCTTCTCACAAACAGGCCATCAGGGGGCGCTGTATGACTGATATTGTGGTGAAACCCCTCCCATAAGAAGCTCTGAGGACCGCAGTACTTTTGACAGTTTGCCACAATGTAACAAGGTTCACAGACAGGAAATAGCTGTTTACAGCTGTCTCCAACGGCCAAAACAGCTAGCAGCAGCTACATAACCTGCCCACAGTAAAAATGTCACCATGTAATAAATGTCACAATGTAAATCGGGGAGACTAAAGATTTTACAATGAGCAAACACTGACTAAATCATTTATACATAATTATTGTAAAAATGAAGCACTTTTTTAATTACATTATTTTCACTGGAGTTCCTCTTTAAAGAGACACTGAAGCGAAAAAAAAAAACAATTATGATATGACGATTTGTATGTGTAGTACAGCTAAGAAATAAAACATTAGGAGAAGAGACATTTAGCCTAATATTGTTTCCAGTACAGGAAGAGTTAAGAAACTCCAGTTGTTATCTATGTAAAAGAGCCATTGAGCTCCACGAGTTTCAAAGTCGAAGAGAGATCTATATTCTGAAGCTTGTTATCTCAAGTGTCTGGCACTGTATTTTGTTTTTCTCTGCAGAGGACAGTTTAAAAGTTCACTGGCCTGCTCTGTAAAATGATTTAGAATGCTGAGTAGTGTGTAAACTGCAAATATTAGAGAATGATGCAAAAAAAAACCTGAAAATAAAAATATGAAAGTATTTTCTTTGCTACTAATGTTTTAGTAATTATCCATACTATACAACCAATTCATTATATCATAATTTTTTTTTTCGCTTCAGTGTCTCTTAAGCCATCTCTGCTCGAGTCATATGAACCTCATGGACATGTGCTACAGTATCTAATCTGTACAAAAAGTGCCTGTGCATGCTAGTTCCAGAACTGACTGTTGCACTTTCTCTCTCTGTACATGGGTGAAAGAATAATTTGGATATTTGCTTGCTGATTGCTGCTGTATTCCCCAAAGCTGTGACTGCGCAGGAGATCTCACTTCTCCTCTCTCCATAAGAATTATAGCATGCAGTCGCTCAGCTGAACCACCTGCCAATGGTGAGATCATTTAATGCCTGTGAGAAAGGTAACCTGACCCGGAATAAACTTGGGCAATTTAATTTGAGGATATGATGAAGTATGCAATCAGCTGTCATATTAATCACTATAACCTGCCTGTTCTGAGCTGCTCAGCTGCAGATAATTCTCTGTTTGTTATGAAGCATTGGTTGGCGTGAAGGACTATTGTGCAAGGCTTCATACTATTTCTATTTACTTAGAGATTCTGGAACACGCTGGATCTTTATTTGTCTCTGACTTATCTGCTACCTGACCCCTAACCGCCTCCTCCCCAGCACAGGCACACTACCTGACGCCTAACCCTAACCGCCTCCTCCCCAGCACAGGCACTCTACCTGACGCCTAACCCTAACTGCCTCCTCCCCAGCACAGGCACACTACCTGACGCCTAACCCTAACCGCCTTCTCCCCAGCACAGGCACACTACCTGACGCCTAACCCTAACCGCCTCCTCCCCAGCACAGGCACACTACCTGACGCCTAACCCTAATTGCCTCCTCCCCAGCACAGGCACACTACCTGACCCCTAACCGCCCCCTCACACAGACACCCTACCTGACATCTAACCCTAACTGACACCTCGCTCAGACACCCTACCTGATGCCTAACCCTAACCAGCCCCTTCCCAGTACAGACACCCTACCTGACGCCTAACCCTAACCACCTCCTCCCCAGCACAGACACACTACCTGATGCCTACTCCTAACCGCCTCCTCCCCAGCACAGACACGCGACCTGACACCTAACCCTAACCGCCCCCTCCCCAGCACAGAGACCCTACCTGACACCTAACCCTAACAGACTGCTCGCACAGACACCCTACCTGACGCCTAACCCTAACCGACCCCTCCCCAGCACAGACACCCTACCTGACGCCTAACCCTAACCACCTCCTCCCCAGCACAGACACACTACCTGACGCCTAACCCTAACCGCCCCCTCCCCGGTACAGACACCCAACCTGACGCCTAACCCTAACCACTACTCCCCAGCACAGACACCCGACCTGATGCCTAACCCTAACTGCCTCCCCCCCAGCACAGACACCCTACCTGACGCCTAACGCTAACTGACTGCTCACACAGACACCCTACCAGGGTTGCTCGTAAACTACGCCAGCGCGAATCTACGCATCGTAGTATGCAACTACGCATCGTAGGCGAAGTTTAAAAACTACACCTACGCATTTCCGCGTAGTCGTAGTCCCGCTATGCGAAGTTTCGCCCGCTACGCGTAGTTGACGTATGTATTGCGATGTCAACTACGCGTGCGGTAACTGTATCTATATGGATCATTGCGCATGCGCAGAAATTTTATTGCCCTTTATACGCATACAATTCCGCATTGGATGGTGGAATGTATGCTTATATTAGTTTATCTATGCACATAGTTAGCAGATTATTGCGGACATTTTTCCGCATAAGGGCATAAGCGGTCGCATCAACTACGCTACGCACTACGTGAAGCTTGCGTATTTTAACGCGTAGTGTACGGTATGTTAACGTAGCAAAGTTGCTGATTTCGGAGACGTAGATTGTGAAGCGTATTTGCGTAAAAATACGCGTAGTTCCAGCGTAGCGAAGTTGGCTGACTACGACCATCCCTGCACCCTACCTGACGCCTAACCCTAACCAGCCCCCGCACAGACACCCTGCCTGATGCCTAACTCTAACCAACCCCCCCGCACAGACACCCTACCTGAACCTTAACCAGCCCCCGCACAGACACCCTACCTGATGCCTAACCCTAACTGCCCCCCCCCGCACAGACACTCTACCTGACGCCTAACCGCCCATCTGCACAGACACCCTACCTGACGCCTAACCTTAACTAGCCCCCGCACAGACACGCTACCTGATGCCTAACCCTAATCAGGCCCCGCACAGACATGCTACCTGACACCTAACCCTAACCAGGCCCCGCACAGACACGCTACCTGACGCCTAACCACCCCCTCCCCAGCACAGACACCCGACCTGATGCCTAACCCTAACCACCTCCCCCCTAGCACAGACACCCTACCTGACACCTAACCCTAACCGCCCCTGCCCCGCACAGACACCCTACCTGACGCCTAGCCCTAACTGCCTCCTCCCCAGCACAGACACCCTACCCGACGCTGAACCCTAACCGCCCCCTCACACAGACACCCTACCTGACGCCTAACCCTAACCAGCCCCTTCACAGCACAGACACCCGACCTGACACCTAACCCTAACCGCCCCCTCCCCAGCACTGACACCTGACCTGACACCTAACCCTAACCGCCCCCTCCCCAGCACTGACACCCGACCTGACGCCTAACCCTAACCGCTTCCTCCCCTACACAGACATCCTCCGTCGCCTCCGCCAGACAACCTGCGACCTGGACCCTGGACCAACTAAACATATGCTGAAATGCCCTGAACTGCTTGGTCCAGCATTTCACAAAATAGTAAATTGCTCTCTGCAAGCAGGGAGGTTTCCTACCTCTCTAAAAGAAGGAATAATCAAGCCCCATTCTTAAAAAACCTTCCATGGATCCAGATGCTATGAGCAGCTACAGACCTGTCTCCAACCTCCCCTTCTTAGGTAAAGTTATTGAAAAGGCTGTCTATCTGCAACTTGAAACCAGGCTGTCAGTAAACAACATCCTGGACCCTCTACAATCTGGCTTTAACCTCCTTGCCGGTCTAAAAAATCCGGCAAGGAGGCAGCGCTGCACTTTTTTTTAATTTTTTTTTTTTAAATCATGTAGCGAGCCCAGGGCTCGCTGCATGATAGCCGCTAAGCGGCGGCATCCCCCCACCCACTCCGATCGCCTTCGGCGATCAGAGTATGCAGGGAATCCCGTTGAGAACGGGATTTCCTGCAGGGCTTCCCCGCTCGCCATGGCGACCGGGCGGGATGACGTCACCGACGTCATGGACGTCGTGACGTCAGAGGGAATCCCGATCCGCCCCTTAGCGCTGCCTGGCACTGATTGGCCAGGCTGCGCAGGGGTCTGGGGCGGGGGGGGGGCGGCTCGGCGCGGCGGGTGGCGGCGAGCGGCGGCGATCGCGTACTACACGCAGCTAGCAAAGTGCTAGCTGCGTGTAGGAAAAAAAAATTATGCAAATCGGCCCAGCGGGGCCTGAGAAATCCTCCTGCGCAGGTTACCTCGAACTGTGTTCGGGATAACCGGCAAGGAGGTTAAAGAGACACTGAAGCGAAAAAAAAATGATCATATTATGATTTGTATGTGTAGCACAGCTAAGAAATAAAACATTAAGATCAGATACATCAGTGTAATTGTTTCCAGTACAGGAAACGTTAAGAAACTCCAGTTGTTATCTCTATGCAAAAAAGCCATTAATCTCTACGACTTTCAAAGTCTTGGAGAGGGCTGTGTTCTGACTTTTATTATCTCAACTGTAAGTGAACAGTTTTCTTTTTATCTGCGAGAGGAGAGGTCATTACTTCACAGACTGCTCTGAAAGAATCATTTTGAATGCTGAGTGTTGTGTAATCTGCACATATTATAGAATGATGCAATGTTAGAAAACACACTATATACCTGAAAATTGCTGATTGCTGCTAATCTTCTAGTAATTATTCATAGTACACAACCAATTCATTATATCATATTTTTTTTTCCGCTTCAGTGTCTCTTTAAGAAACACCACAGCTGTGAAACAGCCCTCATCCAAGTGTGCAACAATCTGCTCATGGCAAGGGACAGAGGGGAATGCTCCATCCTAATCCTGTTGGATCTCTCAGCGGCTTTTGATACAGTTGACCATGAAATCCTGCTTAACAGACTGCAGGAGTACTGTGGCATCAGTGGATCAGTCCTCCAGTGGTTCAGATCATTCCTGACTGACAGAACACAGAGAGTATCCCTAGGACCTATAATGTCCAAACCTGCACCTCTACAATTCGGAGTGCCACAAGGATCAATCCTATCCCCTCTGCTGTTTGCAATCTACATGTTGCCACTCGGTACACTTATCCTACGTCATGGCCTGACGTACCACTGCTATGCCGATGACACACAGCTATACCTGTCCTTCAAACCTGGTGGAACAGACCCTACTCCAAAAATAAACTCTTGCTTAGCTGAGTTACAGGCATGGATGAATGATAACTGGTTGAAACTGAATGCTGACAAAACTGAGGTCCTGTTTGTCCAAAGCCAGCACTCGTCATCAAAACAGCTCTACCCTAAAGCAACACCAATCAGCATTGGGAATTCAGACATAAACAGCTCCAACCTTGTGCGCAGCCTTGGCGTACTAATCGATGGGGAATTGTGTTTCAGAAACCAAATTTCATCTGTAGTTAAATCTTACTACTTTCATCTGAAGAACATTGCAAAGATTAAACATCTGATTCCCCCAGAGGATCTTCCAACCCTAGTCCACACCTTCATCACATCACGGCTGGACTACTGCAATGCCCTTTATGCTGGCCTCCCCAAAAAGGACCTGTGTCGCCTGCAGTTAGTGCAGAATGCTGCTGCCAGATTGCTAACAAACCAGCCTTGCCACTGTCACATTACACCGATCCTTCGCTCACTGCACTGGCTACCAGTAGAATGGAGAATTCTGTTCAAGATTGGACTGCTGACATTCAAATCCCTGCACAAGCTGGGCCCTGGATCCATGAAGGACCTGCTGAAGCTGCACCACACCTGTAAAGACAGCACCATCCCTGGAGCTATTCAAATCCAGACTGAAAAGCCACCTGTTTAGCCTGGCATTTCCAGACTTATAAAATTCTTCCTCTGTACCACGATGGTCGGAGCCATGCTTATGCGCTTTGAGTCCCATGGGAGAAAAGTGCTTTACAAATGTTATTTGTTGTTGTTGTTGTTGATGCCTAACCCTAACTGCCTCCCCCCCGCACAGACATCCTACCTGACGCCTAACCTTAAAGAACAACTAAAGTGAGAGGGATATGGAGGCTGCCATATTTATTTCCATCTAAGCAATGCCAGTTGCCAGGCCCTCCTGCTGATCCTCTGCCTCTAATACTATTAGCCATAGCCCCTGAACAAGCATGCAGCATATCAGGTGTTTCTGACATTAATGTCAGATCTGACAAGCTGCATGCTTGTTTCTGGTGTTATTCAGATACTACTGCAGAAAAATAGACCGGCAGGGCTGCCAGGCAACTGGTATTGATTAAAAGGAAATAAATATGGCAGCCTCCGTATACCTATTATTTCAGTTCCCCTTTAACTAGCCCCCGCACAGACACCCTACCTGACGCCTAACCCTAACCAATCCCCGCACAGACACCCTACCTGACGCCTAACCCTAACCAGTCCCTGCACAGACACGCTACCTGACGCCTAACCCTAACAAGCCACCGCACAGACACGCTACCTGACGCCTAACCCTAACCAGGCCCCGCACAGACATCCTACCTGACGCCTAACCCTAACCAGTCCCCGCTCAGACATGCTACCTGACGCCTAACCCTAACCAGTACCACAGAGGGGCGGATCTAGACCAAGAAAGGTCAGGTTTTTGCGCCTAAAGATCAGGTTTTGGCACCTAAACTGCCATTCATTTTGCCACCTTTTTATTTCAACAAATTGCGCCTGGGGCAAGAGACCCGCCTGCCCCCCTTAGATCCGTGCCTGCCCGCACAGACATGCTACCTGACGCCTAACCCTAACCAGTCCCCGCAAAGACACCCTACCTGGCGCCTAACCCTTACTGACCCCTTGCACAGACACCCTACCTGATGCCTAACCCTAACCAGCCCCCGCACAGACACCCTACCTGTCCCCTAACCCTAACTGCCCCCCCCCCTGCAAAGACAGCCTAACTGACACCTAACCCTAACCCCCCCCCCACACACACACACACAAACACCCTACCTGACTAGTGACCACTAATTCTAACCAACCCCCTGCAAAGACACCCTACCTGGCCCCTAACCGCCCCCATGCACAGACACCCTACCTGACACCTAACCCTAACCAGCCCACGCACAGACACCCTACCTGACGCCTAACCCTAACTGCCCCCCCTGGGCAAACACCCTATCTGACACCTAACCCCCCCTTCCCCGCCCAAACACCCTACCTGACCACTAATTCTAACAACCCCCTCAAAGACACCCTACCTGGCCCCTAACCGCCCCCCTGCACAGACACCCTACCTGACGCCTAACCCTAACTGCGCCCCTGCACAGACACCCTACCTGACACCCAACCCTAACCATCCTCCCGCACAGAGACCCTACCTGACACGCCTAACCCTAACCGTCCCTCCCCCGCACAGTTACCCTACCTGACACCTAACCGCCCATCTGCACAGACACCCTACCTAGCGCACAGACACCCTACCTGACACCTAACCACCCCCCCAACACAGACACCCTACCTGAGCCTAACCCTAACCACCTCCCTGTACAGACACTCTACCTGGAGCTTAACCCTATCCACCACAGACACCCTACCTGACACCTAATCCTAATTGCCCTCCCCCGCAAAGACACCCTACATGATGGCTTTTCCTAACTACCCCCCACATAGCCACCCTATATGACACCTAACCATAACCAACCCGCCCCCCGCATAAAAGCCCTACCTGACGCCTAACCCTAAACCGCCCCCCCCCCCCCCCACAAAGACACCGTTCATGACAAACACCTTACCTGACGTCTAACCGCCCCCCTGCACAGACGCCCTACCCGAGGCCTAACCCTAACCACCCTCCTGCACAGACACCCTACCTGACCTCTAACCACCCCCCCCCCACACACACACACAGACACCCTACCTGACGCCTATCCCTAACCACCAAACCCCCCCCCCCCCCCGCATAAATGCCCCGCCTGACGCTTAACCCTAAACCAAACACCCCCCCCCCCCCTGCAAAGTTCATGACACCTAACCGCACAATGCACCGACACCCTACTTGGCTCCTAACCCTAACCGCCCCCCTGCACAGACACCCTACCTGAGGCCTAATCCTAACCACCCCCATGCCTAGCCTTACCCACTCCCGATGCCAACCACTGCCCCCTTGATTCTTTCTGGGCGACCAGATACATTTTGTACTGGCTTCAGAACTCTCAGTGAACAAACATTCCGCAGAGATCACCTGACAGGAATAAAGACCCATGCAGTGTTGCACTCACCTGTGTGGAAGAGTCACTCTCTCTAAGCAGTGGAGTTTCAGTCTCAGCTGGCTTTTGGCCTTCTGCATCCCCTGACGTACTCATGGTCCACACTTGGGTCGCAGTATCTCCTTTTATCTACATAGACATTTGCTGTCTCATAGATCCTTTGTTGTCAGGGATGATGTCCTTCTGTCTCTCTCTCCCGTCTTTATCTTCCCTCACTCAGAGAATCTGTGGAACGAGACGAGACCAGATTGAGCAGATGCTAATATAATGCACATGTTCCTAATGTGGACTCTGACCCCAGATCATTGCATTTTCCTAATGTAAATATTGGATAGGTACACTAGCCTGGAAGAGCACTGGATTATTGCTTAGGAACGCAGATGAGTACCTCTGTCCCTTATAATCTCAGTTTTGATAGAGCCTAGCTGGTCACATTATGGACAGGGCTGGATTTACTGCCCAAGGCCCACTATCACCAGCAGTGGCGGCTCCAGCTTCAGATTTCTGGGGGGGCTCAAGAGGGGCACAATGGCTGGCAGGCGGGGCTCATGGGGGGAATTTGCGGCGCGCGAAGCGTGCCGCGGCGAACATGTGGGTGTGGTCATGACATCGTGTGGGAGGGACTAACTGTAATGTATTTGTACCAGCTAATGTAGTTGCATAAAAAAAATATAAAGTAAATGCACATAATGACAGACAGCGTTTCCCTAGCAAATGCACGTAATGACAGACAGCGTTTCTCCAGTAAATGCACGTAAGATGCACGTAAGAGACAGTGTTTCACCAGTAAAAGCATCAATCAACAATCATGTAATGAGAGACAGCTTTTCACCAGTTAATGCACGCAATGACAGACAGCCTTTCACCAGTAAATGCACATTATGACAGACAGCGTTTCCCCAGTAAATGCATGTAATAAGAGACAGCATTTCACCAGTAAATGCACGTAATGAGAGACAAAGTTTCACCAGTAAATGCACATAAGAGACAGCTTTTCATCAGTAAATGCACGTAATGACAGACAGCCTTTCACCAGTAAATGCATGTAATGAGGGACAGCGTTTCCCCAGACAGCATTTCACCAGTAAATGCACATAATGAGAGACAGCGTTTCACCAGTAAATGCATGTAATGAGGAACAGCGTTTCCCCAGACAGCATTTCACCAGTAAATGCACATAAGAGACAGCTTTTCACCAGTAAATGCACATAATGACAGACAGCCTTTCACCAGTAAATGTATGCTGAGGAAACAGAGGGACAGGGGTGTCATGCTGGGAGGACAGGGGGTATTGTGAGCTGGGGAGACAGGGGTGTCATGACACCCCTGTCTCCCAAGCACATGACACCCGTGCCCCCTCCAGCACAAAAAAGTAGAAGTTTCCCATATAGCAATTAGGCACCCTGTGCCCCACAAAATGATTTTGCACCATATCATTCATATAATAAGCAACAGGTTAGCTATTAAGCAGTCAGGTAAAGTGCATTATTTTCAGTGTATGGTGAGGATGTGTGACTGCGTTCCCTGAACAGCAGAGTAACCAAGTTCCCTGCATGCTAAGAGAAATGTACTTGGTGATCTGCCATCTATTCTAATATATGCCCAGAATCCCTGCTTGCTTTCACAGTGTCTATCCTGCTGCTGCTTCTCCCTGGATGTCATAGACTCACACTAGTCACTAGTAATCCCTCCGTGCCTGCTTCTCTCCGTGGTGTCAGCTATCAGACATCCATGATCTGCCCTTTTGTCCACTGGTGGTGTGAGTGAAGTCGTGGGGGAGAAACACTCACAGACACCGCTGATTTCTGACTACAGCATCAGACATTCCTCCAGCCTCCTGCTTCTCCTCCTCCTCTCTTCAATTCTTCCTTCCTAGTTCCTAAAAGCTTTTCAAACACCCGCGCTGTCAGCTGAAACTGTATCCCTCCGCCTTGCAGCTGCAAAATCCTGTATCCTTCCGCCTTTGAGTCAGACAGCTAGTGTAAATATGCAGCAATCAGGACTATTTTGTACACTAGAAATGCCCGTTCGGGGCACAATGGGGCTGATACCGGCACGTGCTAGAAATAAATTGAGCTAATAACGACACTGATGAGGACAGAACATTTAAGCAGCAGCAGCATGAGGGAAAGGTTTTGTTTTTTTTAAGTCCACACAGCTCTGGGGGGGCTTTGGGGGAGGCTTACAGTTTGTCAGCTGGGGCTTCAGCCCCGGCAAGCCCCAGTGTAGCGCCGCCCCTGATCACCAGCTGCCCCTGGACCGAAAGCATCCTAAATTTTGACATGGTAAGGATCAGATTGTAAGCTCCTTTGAGGACAGTTAGTGAAGTGATGGCAGGCATCAGATTGTAAGCTCCTCTGAGGACAGTTAGTGACATGATGGTAGGGGTTAGATTGCTTGGCGGTTGGAAACAGCTGTTATTTCCCACAATACAACAAGGCTCCCACACTGATGTCAGGTCCTTGGTCATGACATCACACTGTGGGAGGGGTTTCACCACAATATCAGCCATACAGATCCCCCTGATGATCTGTTCGAGAAAAGGTAAAGATTTCTCATGGGAAAGGGGGTATCAGCTACTGACTGAGATGTAGTTCAATCCCTTGGTTACAGTTCCTCTTTAAAGTGGATCCGAGATGAAAACTATAACAAGTAACTTGTCTGTATATCTTATCTAAAGTTTAGATAGTTTACACAGCAAATCTAGCTGCAAACAGCTTCAGCAGAATATGATTATTTCTTCTGTGATACAATGAGAGCAGCCAAGTTCTGCTTGTAAACATTACACACAGACAAGCTGCTGTGCATCTCCAGCCCTCAGCCTGTGAAAACTTCTCTGTTCTCTTCTCCTCCCTCCTCCCCTCTGCCTCTGAAATCTCTGGCTAGTAACACCTCCCCCTCATCTTGCCCAGACTGAGCTCCCATAAGCCCTTGCTACATTGGTCTGAGAGTGCCGTGGCACTGGAAAAGCTGTGAGCGAGGCTTATTTAGTTTATAGGGAATTAGAGTATTAAAACTAAACAAAAAAGTATTTGGCTTGAGGAATGCCATATAAACTATATGAAAGGAACACAATTATGCAATGAGTAAAAGTTTATCTCGGATCCACTTTAGGGCTTTGCCTCTGACACAGGCGACCTGGGTTCAAATCTCGGCTCTTCCTGTTCAGTAAGCCAGCACCTATTCAGAAAGGAGTCCACGGGCAAGACTCCATGACACTGCTACTGCCTACTGAGCATACCCTAGTGGCTGCAGCTCAAGCGCTTTGAGTCTTCCTGGTGAAAAGCACAATATACATGTTATTTGTCCTGTCTTATTGTTTGTGAGGCAATTGCCCAGAACTCTGATTACAAAACAGCGGCTGGTAATCCGGAACCTGTCATTCTATTGTGTTTTTTTCTTCTCTTATTTTTTGTTAGCACATGACTGTTGTGTTTTGCAAATACAGCAATCATGTGACCAGGAAGTGGGCGATTGGCTGTTTGATTTACAGCTTAGCCAGCAGGTCTGCTAAATTTAGGCACGTCCTGGGTAAGCAATGCCCTCAGAAAACACCCAGTTATTTAAAACAGTGCTGCAGCTGATGGCTGTTATTTAGGCATCGGTTTAGAAAAGGTGTCTAAACAGTCCTGAGCACAAAACATGGAAATATTTGCACACAGCTTTGTCAGTCTGCAGGATATTGCAAATATAAAAAAATAGTGCGGTTTGTGGTGTTGAGTGCCAAGGCAACAGGCATGCATTGTGGTATGGCAACAAGATCAGTCTTCAGATAGCAGCACCTGTGTAGTCCTATCCCTTTCTGTTTGTGTTGTTGGGCATGCACGGCTCGATTTTGCCGCTCGATTTCGCAGTCAATTCTCTTCCGCTCCTTTCTCTTATCTTTTTCCATTCACTGGAATCGAGCGGCGAAATGATCGGGCGGGAGATCGGACATGTCGGAAATTATCTATCGAGCCATCTTAAAGAGAATCTGTATTGGTAAAATCGCACAAAGGTAAACATACCAGTGCGTCAGGGGACATCTCCTATTACCCTCTGTCACAATTTCGCCGCTCCGCACCGCATTAAAAGTGGTTAAAAACAGTTTTAAAAAGTTTGTTTATAAACAAACAAAATGGCCACCAAAACAGGAAGTAGGTTGATGTACAGATTGTCCACACATAGAAAATACATCTATACACAAGCAGGCTGTATACAGCATTCCTTTTGAATCTCAAGAGATCATTTGTGTGTTTCTTTCCCCCTGCATCTCTCATGCACTGAAGTTTCAGGCTGCTCGTTTCTTCCTGCAAACAGCTCTGCCTGTGTCTGTAATTCTTCAGTATGTGAAAGTCAAGCCAGCTCAGAGGACGATTTATCCAGCTTGTAAAAGATAAGAGAGAAGAGAGAAGCTGCTCTAATCTAAATAACACACAGGCAGTGTGCATAGAGGGGCCTGGAGGGGGGAGTGCATAGCAGAACCACAACACTGAAGAACTTGGCAGCCTTCCAGACACAGGCCGACAAGTCTGACAGGGGAAAGATACATTGATTTATTACAGAGACTGTGATAGTACAAAGTGCTGCAGTAAGCCAGAACACATTAGAATAGCTTTTGGAACTTGTAGGATGATAAAAAACAGGATGCAATTTTTGTTACGGAGTCTCTTTAATGGCTCAAATCGAGCCGTGTATTCCTAGCATTGCACGCAGGGATTGAGCGGTATAGATCGATTATTTCCAACATGTTCGATCGATACAGCCGTCGATTTTGCATGATAAGTATGCAAAATCGACGGCTGTATCGATCAAAACCTGATTGAACATGTCAGAAATAATTGAATCAATCCCGATTGATCCCGCGGATCGAGCGGGAAATTGCAACGTGTGTACCCAGCATAAAGTGTAACCCTCACTAATAAGGAATAGCAAAAAAAGGCTTCTGAGAGGAGGGGATAGATTAAAAGATTTTTATCCCCATAACCAAAAAGTGGGTGGAGACAAATACAAATTTCACTGGAAAAATGTAAACTGCAGCCATTCTTACACTTTTAATGGGAGGGTTCTCAAACTTTGCACAGTTGGTCACTGGGTGACTGGGATAAATATTCAGAAAAGTGGATGGAGCCTACAACAGCCAATCAAAATTCACGTATTGCTTTTCAAGGGGAATATTTAATTGCTGCCATTCTTGCACTGTTAATGGGACAGGCCTCAAACCTGGTACAGTTGGTCATTGGGTGACTGGGGTTCAAGTTCAGAAAAGGGGGTGGAGCCACAAACAGCCAATCAGATTTTTTTCATTTTAATGCTAATTATTGTTGCCAAAGATCACTGTGATGATTTGCTCAGCTGCCTGTGCAGGCAGGCAGCTTTTTGACCATTGTGTAGGTTTGCATGCTGCAGGACTCTGGAAAGAAGAGCTTCTGTCAGTTTTGCAGCTTGTGCTTGCTGAGGAATTTGCATACGTTGTCATGCAAATTGCCTGGCCACATTCATTGGAGGCGTGTACTATAAGTACTATGTGTGTCCCACAATGCTTTGCTGTTCATAAGGAGTTTTCCTGTGAAACACTCTGGAGAGTGTCAGCCATGCTCTTTGTTTGAAGATCAGCTTAGAGTAATTCCTGGAAACTGTGCTAGGCAGATTCCCTAATGCAGTTAGGATTGTTTATCTGTTTGTTTGTTCTGTTGCTGTTGTCCTGTCCCAGCGGTGGTCGACAGGAAATGGTTCTGATCTCTGTTCTTGGAGTATAGCTGGTGCAGCGGTTGCTACCAGCTATCTCTTCTGTTCTGTCTCCTGGGATCGCGCTAGCCACTTTTCGCTAGCGCTGTGGATCCTTCTGTTCTGTCTCCTGGGATCGCGCTAGCCACTTTTCGCTAGCGCTGTGGATCCTTCTGTTCTGTCTCCTGGGATCGTGCTAGCCACTTTTTGCTAGCGCTGTGGATCCTTCTGTTCTGTCTCCTGGGATCGCGCTAGCCACTTTTCGCTAGTGCTGTGGATCCTTCTGTTCTGCTACTCTGTACCTGGATCGCGCTAGCCACTTTCGCTAGTGCTGTGGATCCTATTTCCCGCTTGTCCCTGTTTTCGTGTGTCTGTCTTGTCTGCTACGGATGCTTGCTGGAGGCTCGGTGAGGTAACCGTTAAGCAAGCGCTCGCATCCTCTGTTTCATGTTTGTCTGTCGATGGTTAGTTAGGCGTGCTTGTCTCTATTGTGCTTATCACGTGGAGACCACGCATAACCGCGTGCACTGTTGCGAATGAGTGCGGTGTTCGCGGTTAGCTAGCGTTTGTTATTTTCCGTATCTCCTCATTGTATTATTTGCTGTGCCTTTGCTACCTCGTATTCTGTTCTGATCTGCCTTGTGTCACGTCTGGCGATCGCACCTCTCGCGATCGCGTTCCCATTTCGTGTCTGCTGTTGTGTGTGCACTGTCGCGGGGTGGCGACTGGGTTGGCGCACATGCATACAACCTGTCCCTTTGCTAGTCTCATTCGCAATCGCCTCTCTTGCGATTGCGTTCTGCGCTTCGTACAATTCCTGTCTGGCATTTGTGGAGGTACAGAGGATTGGTTCCTCTGCACTCCCCAGCGCCATCTGCCGACAGGAATTTTCCCTCTACGGGTGCGTAGCACCTTTTGCTGGGTGCCTGCAAATATACGCTTGTGGAGGATTTCCGCCGTCTCAGCGCACGCGTTGTGCGCTGATCACGGAGAAAGTTCCACAATCGTTACAATCACAAAGCTCACAAACTAGGTCATTGACTGTTTGTGTGTTAGGGTTAGAAAAAGTGGGCAAAGCCAACACCAGCTAAATACATACCCGGGCAACACCAGGCCATCAGCTAGTAGTTCATATATTTGAGCTCTGACTGGCACACTTCAATGAATGTGTTATTCAGCAGAGACAATACATAACAGTAAAAATTTACAACAAAATTGCGGAGACTATATTTTACTGTGAAAATCCACTTTACCGTGAAAATTCACAAAAAACACATACCGGTAAATTAACAAAACTTATTTTTGATGGCATTTTTGCCCGACAATTGAATTTAACATTATTTTTATGAAAATGATTGCGAAAAGAATATTGGCATTTTCGCTCATCACTATTTACAATATCTTCAGATTATCAATAGGCTTCATATACAGTAACAAAAAAAGTATGTGAACCCTTTGAAATGATATGGATTTCTCTAGAAATTGGTCATAAAATGTCATCTGATTTTCACAACAATAGACAATCACAGTCTGCTTAAACTAATACCACACAAATAATGAAATGTCTCCGTGTTTTTATTGAACACACAATGGCCTCAATTCACTAAGCTTTATCAAACACTTTATCAAACGTTTGATAATTTACCTCATGGGTAAAATCTAATTTTGAATTCACAAAGGTGTTATAGGTTTATTGAATGTTTTCTCGATAAAACATTCGATAAACATATAACACCTTAGTGAATTCAAAATTAGATTTTACCCATGAGGTAAATTATCAAACGTTTGCTAAAGTGTTTGATAAAGTTTAGTGAATTGAGGCCCATGTTTTCACAGTGCAGGTGCAAAACGTATGTGAACCCCTAGACTCTATCTCCGAGAGCTAATTGGGATGTCAACCACACACCAGTTTTGGGTTTGCTTTTCCCAAGAAGCATTGCCTGATGTGAATGATGCCTCGCACAAAAGAGCTCTCAGAAGACCTACGATTAAGAATTGCTGACTTGCATACAGCTGTAAAGGGTTATAAAAGTATCTTCACCAAAAGTCTTGCTGTTGATCAGTCCCAGAATCCTAGAGTGTCAGCTAAAGATTTACAAAAATCTCTGGCATATGCTAACATCCCTGTTAGCGAATCTACGATACGTAAAACACTAAACAAGAATGGAGTTCATGGGAGGATACCACAGAGGAAGCCACTGCTGTCCAAAAAGAACATTGCTGCATGTTTAAAGTTTGCATAAGATCACCTGGATGTTTCACAGCAGTACTGGCTAAATATTCTGTGGATAGAAGAAACCAAAGTTGAGTTGTTTGGAAGAAACACACAACACTATGACCTCCAATTCACCAAGCTTTATTGAACACTTATCAAACGTTTGATAATTTACCTCATGAGTAAAATCTAATTTTGAATTCACTAAGGTGTTTATCTTGTGTTATCAATAAAACGTTCAATAAATCTATAACACCTTAGTGAATTCAAAATTAGATTTTACTCATGAGGTAAATTATCAAACGTTCGATGAAGTGTTTGATAAAGTTTAGTGAATTGAGGCCCATGACAGAGTCCTGACCTCATCTCGATTGAGATGTTGTGGCCTGACCTCAAGAAAACGATTTACACCAGACAACCTAAGAATATTGCTGAACTGAAAAGCGGAATAGTCAAAAATGACTCCTGACCGTTGTGCACATCTGATCTGCAACTACAGGAAACGTTATGTTGAAGTTATTGCTGCCAAAGGAGGTTCAACCAGTTATTAAATCCAACCTTTTCCACCTGCACTGTGAATGTTTACCTGGTGTGTTCAATAAAAACATGGAAACATTTAATTACTTGTGTGGTATTAGTTTAAAGGGACACTTAAGGCAACCTAAAAAAATGAGTATTACTCACCTGGGGCTTCTACCAGCCCCCTGCAGGTGTCCGGCACCCTCGCCGTGTCCCTCCGATCCTCCTGTCCCCGCCGGCAGCCACTTCCATTTTCGGCGACAGGCTGGGAATGCAAGTGATTCTTCACGTTCGTGGCCGCAATAGTGCCCCCTCTATACTGCGGCCAGGAACACGAAGAATCACTAGCGTTCCCAGGCCTGTCGGTGCCTGTCGCCGATAACAGAAAATGGCTGCCGGCAGGGGACAGGAGCATCGGAGTGAGACTGCGTGGGCACCGGACAGCTGCAGAGGGTTGGTGGAAGCCCCAAGTGAGTGATGGCTCATACACACGAGCCACCGCTGTGGCCATAAAAAATTAAAAAAAGCAGCGACAGCTCCTCGCCAGGTCCCTCTGTGCAACATCCGTACCCACAACGTACAGAGGGACACAGATTTGGCGAAAGCTGTTGCCGAAGGTTCCTCCCCCCCCCACCCCGCCGTCCCCCCCCCCGCCTGAAGCTCCATACATTGTGTATGGAATTGCTGTCGCTAGTCCGCATACACACGGCGAACCAGCGACAGTTGCGTCGAAGTTGCGGCGACAGCTGTTGCCGGCGATTGGCCAAGTCATTCGCCTGGCGACAGCTCTGACAAGCGACGG
Organism: Hyperolius riggenbachi; assembly: GCF_040937935.1. Taxonomy (NCBI): domain Eukaryota; kingdom Metazoa; phylum Chordata; class Amphibia; order Anura; family Hyperoliidae; genus Hyperolius; species Hyperolius riggenbachi. Next base: position 42,789,737 of record NC_090653.1, on the reverse strand, counting down.
TTCGTGGCACGCGCCTCATACACACGGGCGACCTGTCGCCGCAACACGCGCGTGCCACGTGGTTGTGGCGACAGTTGTAGCCCGTGTGTATGAGGCTTAAAACTCAATTTTTTAGGTTGCCTTAAGTGTCCCTTTAAGCAGACTGTGATTGTCTATTGTTGTGACTTAGATGAAGATCAGATCACATTTTATGACCAATTTGTGCAGAAATCCCATATCATTCCAAAGGGTTCACATACTTTTTATTGCTACTGTATTTTTCCCCAAAAAACCTTCAGTCAAGATATGACAGCTATCCCTAGGGTGCATACGCACATTCAGTTTTGATTGGCACATTTTACCACTTCCATGTAGTATGAGGGCCAACAGATTTTAAATACTATAAACAGATTGCGCAGGTAAGCTCTCATACTACTTTGAAGTGGTTAAATTGGCCAATCAGAATTGTATGTGTGTAGCAGGCTTTAGTCTTTTTTGATTCAGCATTATATGTGTAGCAGGAATGGGGAGGTGCACATTGGAAGAGAGTCTGGGGATGTATAATTCTATGTAACGCACACACAAGTTTCGAGTTGTTCAGAGAGTTTGTGGAATCCAGTATGGCTCTCTGTATGCTTTTATAAGATCAAATAAAACTACGGGAAAGAGATGCTTTCTAGTCACAGAAGAATAAGAAAGAGGCAGAAAGCCACGCCCCTCCTGCCCCGCCCCTATTGGCCACGGCGCTGTGTCCATCCGCCCCACCCCACTGAGACTGAGCACAGTCCTGATTGGATGGTGAGATATGGCATGCATGTGTGGCAAGCAGGATGTCCAGAGAGATATGTCACGCACACTTCTACTCCTTGCAAAGCCATCAGCTAGGTTAGAATAATAATAATAATATGGTAGGACATTAGATTGTGACTATGATAGGATTAGATTGTGAGCTCCTCTGAGGACAGTCAGTAACATGATTACAGAGGCGGGACAAGGTCTTTCAGCACCCAAGGCTGAGACACCAAAGTGCACCCCCCCATCCCTCCCACCCCAGCCGTCACACACTGATTGCTATTAGACTAAGAGGTGCCCCAAGGCCCCCAACCTCCCCAACACCTTAATATCTAGTTATCTGGCTTGCAGTCACTGTCATGTATCCCCTTTTCTTATTTCTTTCTGCTTCAAACACAATTGGGAATGACAGCTGAATGAATTGTGCGCCCCCTCCTACACTGCGCCCTGAGGCTGGAGCCTCTCCAGCCTCTGCCTCGGCCCGGCCCTGCATGATTATGTACTCTGTAAAGTGCTGCAGAAGATGTCAGTGCTATATAAATACATAACAATATGGTAGGACATTAGACTATGACTATGGTAGGAAATATATTGTGAGCTCCTTTAAGGACAGTCAATGACATGATTATGTACTCTGTAATGTGCCGCAGAAGATGTAAGTGCTATATAAATACATAATAATAATATGGGAGGACATAAAACTATGACTATGGTAGGATTAGATTGTGAGCTCCTCTGAGGACAGTCAGTGAGATGACTATGTACTCTGTAAAGTGCTGCAGAAGATGTCAGTGCTATATAAATACACAATAATACCGGTCATATGGTAGGACATTAGACTATGATAGGATTATGCTGTGAGTTCCTCTGAGGACAGTTACTATGTACTCTGTAATGTGCTGCAGAAGATGTCCCGGCTATGTTAATACATAATAATGATAAGATAGGTGTGAGAAAACGCGGAAAAGCCGCCGCGTGTGCTCAGAACAAGGCGGCTGATTCCGCATCCAACGCGGCGGTTTGCACGTGTAGGCCTACATCTGCCAGTGTGGCTGAACGCGGAGAAACCGCCGCATGCCTTGATAGCGGTGCGGCTGGTTCCACGTCCAGCGCGGCGGGTGATACGCAAGACATGTCTGGTGTGGCTGGGACTGATAATCCACACAGGTTTAGAAGGACGCGCGCGCGCGCTGAGAGGCAGAACTTTTATGACAGTCAGAAGGGAGTCAGCTGACCCAGCCGGTCAGCTGACGGTTGTACCAGTTCCTATTGGCCCAGCACTTAAGGGAGGCGCTGGAGAGCGCTGGGCTATATATATACTGGGTGCTGGTCATTCGCTGGTTGTCTGCCGTTGCGATCACTACGTGGTAGCACTCAGACCTTATTGTCAGAATCTGTGTTATTACTCTGTTATACTTCAGACTAGTTCCAGGGTGTTGATGATCAAGGACCTCACACCCAAGATTAGGGACTTGTGTTACCATTCTGTTACACCTCAGACTAGTTCCAGGGTGTTGATGATCAAGGACCTCACACCCAAGATTAGGAATCTGTGTTATCATTCTGTTATACTTCAGACTAGTTCCAGGGTGTTGATGATCAAGGACCTCACACCCAAGATTAGGGACTTGCGTTATCATTCTGTTACACCTCAGACTAGTTCCAGGGTGTTGATGATCAAGGACCTCACACCCAAGATTAGGGACTTGTGTTACCATTCTGTTATACTTCAGACTAGTTCCAGGGTGTTGATGATCACGGAGCTCACACCCAAGACTAGGCATTGTTTATTATCTGTTATGACTTTCTGATTTCCTGACCACTCTTCTGTTCACTGATTTGGTACTTCGCCATATCTGATTCTCTGTTGCCAAACCCTGCTTGCCTTAGGATTACCAAATCAGCCTCCTGTCTTTGTACTTTGTATGTCCGTGTGTTGCCAACCTGGCTTGTCCGACCTTGAGGGTTATCTCCCCAGTTTAGAGATAGTTCACAGATCTGTCAGTGACATCCTCCCTTTGGTGTCACTCACGCTCTGGTCCTTCCCTCTCCCAGTCTGACTCATCCCTGCGGCAGAGTCTCAGGCTGCTGAAAGGTACTCATACTCTAGCAGTATTCCTTACTGCCTTGTACCTGTCCTCCTGGTATTGTTCTCAAAGTATTACTGTTGCACCAAACACTCATATCTCTCAGGTGCCCAGAGGTTAGTAATATATCTGATTATCGGTGATACTGCAGATCATCAATAATCAGGTATATATCTGTATTTTTGGTGATACTGCAGATCACCAATAATCAGATCCTCTCTGTGTTACACCGATCGTTACAATAGGATATTTTTTTAAAAACACAATTGCTTTCAAGAATTTGCTTTGTTTAGTTTTGGGTGTAGCTGGACTTAAATGATGTCCAGGAAGAGGGTGGAGACACAAAGTACTGCAGGAAAGCCAACCGTCTTCCTACAGAAGCTAGTAGGTGACGCAGCCCACTGGTGCCCAGCCATAACTGAACCTCCAGTTTGTGGTGGAGTCAGTCACTTTGCAATTCCTACACACACAGATTAAGGGGCATAACAATAGCCCCTGCAACCCTGCAACCGCCGGGGGGGGGGGCACACATCTACTCCCTCTCCTTACCCACATCTCCTCCCTCTCCTTACCCACATCTCCTCCCTCTCCTTACCCACATGCAGAGTAGCACCAGTAGTGGAGTTATATTTTACCTGATCCAGCACTGTGGGTCTCCTTCATGCATCACAGCTGCACACTTCCTACTGCCATTTGCTGGTTCCCGATCACATGATCGGTTGCCGGCGAATGGCAGCCAAGAGTGTGCAGCTGTGATGCATAGAGTAGACCAGCAGCACTGGAACAGGTAAATTATTACAATACACACACCTGATTGACTAAATACACAAGGGTAACCTTCCTAGAGGAGACTGAGAGCTAAAACGTAACTTTTAAAAGTAGCAAAACTATAACAAAAATAGCACGATTCGAAACAATTGTGAAGTGACAAAATACCACAGTGGTTTGGGGCAAAGTTGCATCAAAATGACCCCAGATCAATAGCAATATAGGGGTTAGCGGTGCTTATCACAAGCTCGTGATCACAAGTAAATCGTGATCACGAGCCGTTTTTTGCAATCACGCGGTCGTAATCGGCATTAGCGATCGGCTCTCAATCACGAATGCCGATCACGAATGCACTCGTTACCCGATTCGTGATCAAGAGTTACTCGTGATCACTAGTCGGTATTCGTGATTAAAAACCCGCCGACTTTAGCGGTTGATAGCAAAGCGCCCTTACATGCCAGAAACACCAACCAGTGGGAACAAGAGGAAACATTTTTTTTCCAAAAAGACCTTAGTTTTAGAGTAAATCGATTTTAAAGTTTCAAAGGAAAAAAAGTATACATTTAATGACAGTTAATGTATTTACCGCATTTAAATGTATACTTTTTTCCTTTGAAACTTTCCTCTTGTTCCCACTGTTCTTCCTAAAATATCTGGCAAATATGGTGTATCTAGCACGTAAGGGGGCTTTGCTATTAACCGTTAAAGTCGGCAGGTTTTAGCAGGGTTTTCAACACGAAACTTTGAAACTTAAAATTTTTTAAATTTTTTCAAAAACTATAAGGGCTTTTTGAAAAATTTGTTTTCCCTCTTGGTCCCACTGTTCTTTTTAACCTATTTTGGTTCCTGGGCGTAAAAACTACGTCCAGGAACCATGCGCGCTCCCGCGGCCGATCGCGCGCGTGCACGCGCACTCCCGGCCGCGGATTCGGTAGCCACGGAATCAATGTATCAGGCTATGGTGCACGATCATTGATTCCTCTCCCCCGCTGAAAAAGCGACAGCTTCTCTCGGAAGCTGTGCTTATTCTGGCCGTTGCCTCCCCTCTGCGTCACTCTAAGCGTGTGTTACGCTTAGAGTGACGTCATGTAAACAAACTCATGGCCGCCATCTTGTGGCCAAAAAGTTAAACTACAACTAAAAAGTAAAAAAAATTAAAAACAACACACAATTACATTATAAAACTATAGTTTACATCCCACCCTCCCAAAAATACCCAAATAAAATGTTTAATATAAAAAAAATAAAAATTACAATAATAAAAAACAACATGATGTAAATATTTACCTAAGGGTCTAAACTTTTTAAATATCAATGTAAAGATGAAATATTTCTATATTTTTTTTATTTTAAACTTGTAAATAGTGATAGATGCAAAACGGAAAAAATGCACCTTTATTTCCAAATAAAATATTGTCGCCATACATTGTGATAGGGACATAATTTTAACGGTGTAATAACCGGGACATATGGGCAAATACAATACGTGAGTTTTAATTATGGAGGCATGTATTATTTTAAAACTATAATGGCTGAAAACTGAGAAATAATGATTTTTTCCGTTTTTTTTCGTATTCTTCCTGTTAAAATGCATTTACAGTAAAGTGTCTCTTAGCAAAATGTACCCCCCAAAGAAAGCCTAATTGGTTGCGGAAAAAACAAGATATAGATCAGTTCATTGTAATAAGTAGTGATAAAGTTATAGGCTAATGAATAAGAGGTGAACATTTCTCAAGTGAAAACGACGGAATGCGAATGGGTTAATATACTGCAAATTTGGTGTATCTAGCACGTAAAGGGCCTTTGCTACTAACCGTTAAAGTCAGCGGGTTTTTAGTCACTTTTCATAGTTACATAGTTATTTTGGTTGAAAAAAGACATACGTCCATCGAGTTCAACCAGTATAAAGTACAACACCAGCCTGCTCCCTCACATATCCCTGTTGATCCAGAGGAAGGCGAAAAAACCCTTACAAGGCATGGTCCAATTAGCCCCAAAAGGGAAAAATTCCTTCCCGACTCAAGATGGCAATCAGATAAAATCCCTGGATCAACATCATTAGGCATTACCTAGTAATTGTAGCCATGGATGTCTTTCAACGCAAGGAAAGTATCTAAGCCCCCTTTAAATGCAGGTATAGAGTTTGCCATAACGACTTCCTGTGGCAATGCATTCCACATCTTAATCACTCTTTCGATTCGTAAGTAGGCGGAGTAGAATTCATGATCACTCTGGGGGGGGGGGGGGGTATCCGAGCACCACTGATAGGGGTCCCCAATGGACACTGTAGTATAGATTATACTAAACACACCCTAAAAAATCTTACGTTATTACAAATGTGTCACCCTTTCAGCTATAGTAGGCTGTTACTATAGCTGAAAGGCTGACAATTTGTGAAAATGTGATTTATATTGTTTGTATAGATGTATGCACTTTAGCACAAGGCAGTCTTGCATGAGCACTTTCTGTTGTACCTCTGCCGAAGCCCTCATTTTAAGAGGGGTGAAACATGTAGGGTTTTTTAAGGTGTGTTTAGTTAAATCTATACAACAGTGTGCATTGGGGACCTCCAAGGAGAAGCAGAGAGAAGTTTGGATTCCAGGGGACCCTATGATACCCTGACCATATGTCCTGTTTTACCTGGGACACGTTCCAAATTCAGGGTCCTCTGTCCCAGGCTGCAATGAGTCCCAGGTTATGTCCCACTTTTGGCCGTCGGGTGTCCCAGCCGTGGGACTCTGTGGCCGTATGAGGTAATATTTGCCTCATTTACCATTTGCGGGGTCAGAGTCATCGTTTTCTGCTGCATTTCATGTGTCAGAGGTAACGGTAGTTGCATTTCATTTGTCTGAGGTTGCTGTAGTTATGTAATTGGTCACAGAGACTGCATTTGCTACTTTGGGTTTATTGTTGCAGCATTTGGCATTTTGGGGGCTCATAATTATTAAATGGTATGCTAATACGGTAGCATCAGCAGCTTCTGCAGATTTTGTGCACAATCTAATCCTACTATAGTCATAGTCTCATGTCCTGCCATATTATTATGTTATTATATACAGAGAATGTAGTCATGTCCTTGGCGGAGCTCACAATCTAATCCTGGCCACAGTCAAAGTCTAATGTTCCGCCATATCATTATTGTGTATTTATGTAGCACTTGCATCTTCTGCAGCACAGTACATAGTCATGTCATGGACTGACATCTATGGTGCAAATCTCCCATTTCACCACATCATTGTGGGAACACTGCTTTCTTATGTGTTTGGGGAACATTGCCTAATCTTAGTCTATCTGTGTTTTTGGAGGTCTTGTTAAAGTAATACCTTTTAATGGCTAACTGATAAAGTTAAATGATGCAAGCTTTCTGGGATCTAGTCCCCTTCTTCAGGCATATTTCCAGATGTTAGCTGAAGTAAAACACTGATGCAGGTAAATAGTAAACACGTAGATGGCAGTTGTGCTGGTTACTGTTTAGCAGTTAGATGTCAGGTGATCAGCAGGCTGCAGCCTTCTGTTTTTGGAGGAAACTCTGGCCCACTGCCTCAGAGTTACATTACAGTTTGTTCCGCCCACACTATATGGACATGCCCATTTTTCCTTCACGTCATGGACACGCCCATTTTTTGATGCGGCGCCCTTCCTGTCCCAGGTTGAGCCAAGAAAAATCTGGTTACTGTACCTATGACAATTTCGCAGTGGGGGAGTCTCATGGGCTGTTGTTACTCCCCTGCACAGATGGCCATGGTTTTGCTGCGTACTGAACTAAGTTGTCAACATCAGATCCTGTTTGCCTCCCATCTCTGGATAACAGGACTGGGATGCAGACACTTCCACAGGTCTCCACAGGCAGGACAGGCGGGTGGCAGGCAGCTGTAGGATGATTTGTGGCGGTGTTGTAAGGGCAGACGGACGTTACACAGGAACAGGATCTGAGCTTGCATGATAAATTAAAGAATCCCGGATCAGTCTGTAATTTTTCACCACACACACACACATACACAAACATGATGACATTTTTACTTTCAGTGTACAGAAGAGAGTTTGCAGCCAGGTCCTTCCTCATTGAGGCGTGGGCGGCTGCTTCTCCTGTGCTGCTGTAAAGGTCACACAACTTCTGCAAGGCTTTGAAAAGCTGCAAAATATGCTGTGATGTGCACAGGGACCCGGCCGCTGCTTCTGCAGGTCATAAAGTGGCTGCTGAGGTGAAACCTTAGAGAATCACCTTGAGTAACAAGTGACTGTCTGAGAGAAGTGGTTTCTCTATGTTCACACAGCACGAGATGTAGAAACGGTTTCTGGAAGTCAAAACAAGACAACAAGACACAGAGCATTTATATTGCACTTTTCTCCTGGCAGACTCAAAGCGCCAGAGCTGCAGCCACTAGGGCGTACTCCATAGGGAGTAGCAGTGTTAGGGCGTCTTGCCCAAGGTCTGCTACTCAGGGCCAGGCAGAGGCAAGAGAGGCTGCAGCCTCAGGGCGCTGTGTAGGAGGGGGGCGCACAATTCACTCAGCTATCATTCCCCTATTGTGTTTGAAGCAGAGAGAAATAAGAAAAGGGGGTACACAGCAGAGCCTGCAAGCCAGATAACTAGAAATTAAGGTGTTGGAGGCCTTGGGGAGCCTCGTAGTGTAATAGCAATCAGTGTGTGTGTGACGGCTGGGGTGGGAGGGATGCACTTTGGTGTCTCAGCCTTGGGTGCTGAAGGACCTTGTTCTGGCTCTGCTCCTACTGAATAGGTGCTGGCAGGGCCAGCCCACTCATGAGGCGGGGTGAAACTTTTGCCTCAGGCGGCAAACTTCTAGGGGAGGCATTCGCCCGTCCGTGGGTGCGGGGGGGGGGGGGGCGGCCGCCGAGCTGGAGGGGTAGCGGACAGGATGGGGTTATTGGGCCTAGCAGTGGGGAGGGGGGTCGGATCCCCCCTCCCTCGCCTGGGTCCCCCGAACTGCGCTCCCCTACAGCTTTAAATAGCGAGTAAGTAGCCGTCCAGCCGACAGTAAGAGGCACGGGCGGGGGATCACTCACCTCTTCCTCGTTCCAGCGTGTGCTCCACTGACGTCACTTCCTGCAACGCCGCCCACTGTATTGTACGTGGCCGGCGTGGCAGGAAGTGACGTCAGTGGAGCGCACGTTGGAACGAGGAAAAGGTGAGTGAACCCCCGCCCGTGCCTCTTACTGTCGGCTGGACGGCTGCTTACTCGCTATTTAAAGCTGGAGGGGAGCGCAGTTCGGGGGACCCAGGCGAGGGAGGGGGGAGGGCCGATAATTTTTTCAAAATTTGCCTAAGGCGGCAAAAAGTACAGGGCCGGCCCTGGGTGCTGGCTTACTGAACAGGAAGAGCTGAGATTTGATCCCTGGTCTCCTGTGTCAGAGGCAGAGCCACTTACCAGTACACTAAAGGTGCATTTAAACTGAGGCCAATGATTTTTTTTAACGCTTATTACAAAGTAGGGAAAAACACCTACCTATAAAAAATGGTGCCCCCTAAAAATAGCACTGGAGACACCTAAATAGTCTTTTTAGCCACAAATTAAGCTTTTTGGAGGTGATAGATTTTGTGATTATTTAATTCTCTATACTTTTAAAAAGGAAAAAAAGAAAAAATACACTATTTTTCCATTTCCGTCAACTATGGTGTTAAAATAAACAATGCTACTATAGAAAAAAAAACACATTTTATTTGCCCATTTATCCTGGTTATGTTTAGTGCAATGTATGGCAATATTATTTGGAAATAAAGGTGTATTTTTTTATATTGTGTTCTTTGTTTTCTCATTGTACCCTAGCAATTATTGCAAGCCCTTATTTGCAAAAATAGCAGTAATATACTCTCATGGCATACATATCTAAAAAACTGAATTTCTAAGGTAACAATTTATGTATTCTATTTTAAATTCTGTCACTTTTTCTTTTTACAAGCTTTTTATTTTGGTACAGAATATATGAATATAAAAATGTTATTGCATTTGATTCAATTTTTACAGTTTGTCACTAATGAGAAGACATGGGCCTCAACCCTTAAAGGAAACCAGAGATCTCTATAAAAAAAAAAAAAAAAAAAAAAAGTTTTATACATACCTTGGGCTCCCTCCAGCCCCATGCGCATGGATCGCTCCCACGCTGGCGTCCTCCGCTGCCTGCAGCTCTGGTACCGGGACTTCCTCCAGTCGTGGGCAGTCTGTACAAGAGAAGTGCGCCCTCTACGTATCTCTCCAGTGTCCTCCGGAGCAATACCTAGAGGGGGCACTGGCCGCGACTGACAGAACTAACAATACCGGAGCTGCAGGCAGCGGAGGATGGCAAAGTGGAAGTATGTATAAAACTTTTGGGGGGGGGGGGTCACTGGTACACTTTAAACACCCTAAAATCTATTCTATGACTTATCCAAGTTAAAGTAATAGCACATATCACTCAGTTGATGGCTAGTTGGGCATCTCGCAGCCCATTAGCTTGGAAGTGTGCATGTGGATTTGTACAGGCCAGATTTTCTCAAAGTATTTTAGCGCCATCCTTTGTTTGCATTGCCCCAGAAGAGCCAGAACATCAGAAAAAGGTCACAAATGTCACCATTGTGGAAAGCTAACAACCAGGGCTATTCAAAATTGGGTGCTTTGTAAGCTACGGACTCGTGTAGTTTTGATTAAACTTTGCCATGCTTGATCATAACTTTGAAAATGACATTTTTTTCATGATGAATTGAGTTTGTCTCTACCTATTTTTTATGTGACAGGGGTCCAAGCTATGAGACACATCAAAATGTATTCAACAACTCATTATGATTAAAATGAGATCACATGTACAAACTTGATGCACAGCAATCCATTATTCTCAAGGGGTTCAGATAGGGGCTGGTTAGTGTTAGTAGTAGGTGGTGGGTGGTTAGGGTTAGTAGCAGTTGAGGGCTGGTTAGGGTTAGGCATGGTTAGCAGAGGGTTCAGGGGAGAGTTAGTGAACAGTGGGTGATAGTTGAATATCGGTTAATTTACCAATATTCTACAATTGTGGATAATAGAATATCAGTAAAAATTCTATTACCATTACTTCATGCCTCTTACCATTATATTTGCACCCATTTTTCCTCGCCACGCTATTATACATAGCCTTACGCGGTTGTTCCCTGTTCAGGGATGGCTGCCATTCAGGCGCGGAGCTAGGGGGGGTCGGGGTAGGACAAGTGCCCCGGGGCGCCGGGTCCCCAAGGGCGCCCAGCTGAGCTTCGGGGTTTTTTTTTTTTGGCTGAGGGGAGCAGCGCAGAGAAGAGAGAGACCTGTGCGGACGGTGGGGAAGGGGGGCCATCTCCCCCCTCCTTCCCTCACCTTAGGTGCTCTCTCTCTCCCTCGCTGTCCCCTCCAATGTCTGTCCGGTGGCTGGCAGTGGCGGGCGGAACTCACCTCCGTCACGCTCCAGCGCCGCGTCGGAACACCGGCCGGAAGTTCGGGTGCGCAGCCGCTGCTCTGGTCTGGACCAGACCAGAGTAGCGGCAGATCCATCCGGCGCTGCGACGAGACGGAGGTAAGTTCCGCCCGCCGCTGCCAGCCACCGGACAGACATTGGAGGGGACAGCGAGGGAGAGAAAGCAGCTCTTCCTCTTCTCTGCGCTGCTCCCCTCCTGCTGGGGAGGGGGACACCTGGCTACCTACTCTGGGCACCTATACCTCTGGCTACCTACTCTGGGCACATATACCCCTGGCTACCTACTCTGGGCACATATACCCCTGGCTACCTACTCTGGGCACATATACCCCTGGCTACCTACTCTGGGCACATATACCCCTGGCTACTGGCTACCTACTCTGGGCACCTATACCTCTGGCTACCTACTCTGGGCACATATACCCCTGGCTACTGGCTACCTACTCTGGGCACCTATACCTCTGGCTACCTACTCTGGGCACATATACCCCTGGCTACTGGCTACCTACTCTGGGCACATATACCCCTGGCGACCTACTCTGGGCACATATACCCCTGGCTACCTACTCTAGGCACATATACCCCTGCCTACATATATTGGGCACATATACCCCTAACTACATATACTGGGCATATACCCCTGGCTACCTACTCTGGCCACATATAAACCTGGCTACCTACTCTGGGCACATATACCCCTGCCTACATATAATGGGCACATATACCCCTAACTACATATACTGGGCATATACCCCTGGCTACCTACTCTGGGCACATATACCCCTGGCTACCTACTCTGGGCACATATACCCCTGCCTACATATATTGGGCACATATACCCCTAATTACATATACTGGGCATATACCCCTGGCTACCTACCCTGGGCACCTATACCCCTGGCTACCTACTCTGGGCACCTATACCCCTGGCTACCTACTCTGGGCACCTATACCCCTGGCTACCTACTCTGGGCACCTATACCCCTGGCTACCTACTCTGGGCACATATACCTCTGGCTACCTACTCTGGGCACATATACCCCTGGCTACCTACTCTGGGCACATATACCCCTGGCTACCTACTCTGGGCACATATACCCCTGCCTACATATACTGGGCATATATACCCCTGGCTACATATACTGGGCATATATACCCCTGGCTACATTTACTGGGCATATATACCCCCTGGCTACGTGGACTGGGCATATATACCCCCTGGCTACATATACTGGGCATATATACCCCTGGCTACATATACTGGGCATATATACAACCTGGCTACGTGGACTGGGCATATATACCCCCTGGCTACTTATACTGGGCATATATACCCCTGGCTACATATACTGGGCATATATACCCCTGGCTACATATACTGGGCATATATACCCCCTGGCTACATATACTTGGCATATATACCCCTGGCTACATATACTGGGCATATATACCCCTGCCTATATATACTGGGCATATATACCCCCTGCCTACATATATTGGGCATATATACCCCTGGCTACATATACTGGGCATATATAGCCCCTGGCTACGTGGACTGGGCATATATACCCCCTGGCTACATATACTGGGCATATATACCCCTGGCTACATATACTGGGCATATATACCCCCTGGCTACGTGGACTGGGCATATATACCCCCTGGCTACATATACTGGGCATATATACCCCTGGCTACCTACTCTGGGCACATATACCCCTGGCTACCTACTCTGGGCACATATACCTCTGGCTACCTACTCTGGGCACATATACCCCTGGCTACCTACTCTGGGCACATATACCCCTGGCTACCTACTCTGGGCACATATACCCCTGCCTACATATACTGGGCATATATACCCCTGGCTACATATACTGGGCATATATACCCCTGGCTACATATACTGGGCATATATACCCCCTGGCTACGTGGACTGGGCATATATACCCCCTGGCTACATATACCGGGCATATATACCCCTGGCTACATATACTGGGCATATATACCCCCTGGCTACGTGGACTGGGCATATATACCCCCTGGCTACATATACTGGGCATATATACCCCTGGCTACATATACTGGGCATATATACCCCTGGCTACATATACTGGGCATATATACCCCTGGCTACATATACTGGGCATATATACCCCCTGGCTACATATACTTGGCATATATACCCCTGGCTACATATACTGGGCATATATACCCCTGCCTATATATACTGGGCATATATACCCCCTGCCTACATATATTGGGCATATATACCCCTGGCTACATATACTGGGCATATATACCCCCTGGCTACGTGGACTGGGCATATATACCCCCTGGCTACATATACTGGGCATATATACCCCTGGCTACATATACTGGGCATATATACCCCTGGCTACATATACTGGGCACATATACGCCTGACTATATATACTGGGCACATATTATTCTCCTGGCTACATATACTGGGCATATATACCACTGGCTACATATACTGGGCACATATATCTCTGGCTACATATACTGGGCACACATACCCCTGCCTACATATACTGGGCACATATACCCCTGGCTAACTGTTCTGTGGACATCTCTACCCCTGGCTACCTGTTCTGGGGACATCTATACCGCTGGCCACCTATTCTGGGGACATCTATACTGCTGGCCACCTATTCTGGGGACAACTATAGACCTGGGGCTACCTATTTTTGGGGAACCACGTCAGATTGAGTGTATTTTGGAGAACTGCTGCCAGGTGAGAGGCGTCTACCATATTAAGGGGGCATTCTACCTATTTATGTGAAATGCTGTCTATTTATGTGACTCATGACTGCTGAATTTGTCTTTTTGGGGGCCTCATGGTTACTGAATTTGTCTTGTTGGGGGCCTCATGATTTGTTGAGGGCCTCAAGATCGCTGAATTTGTCTTGTTGGGGGCCTCATGATTGCTAAATTTGTCTTGTTGGGGGCCTCATGATTGCTGAGTTGGTTATGTTGGGGGCCTCATGATTGCTGAATTTGTCTTGATGGGGGGGGCTCATGATTGCTGAATTTGTCTTGGAACATGCTGGAAGGTACATACTGAGAGAGGGTGGGTGAGCGTGAGCCTGCTAACCTCCATATACATTTGGCTCCACCCATAACCACGCCCACAATTATTATGTGACCACGCCCCTTTTTGGCGCGGCGCGCTGCGCGCGCCGCAACCTTGACGCCTCTGCTGCCATTACCTTTGAAGCCCACTGATAGGGAAAATGCCCACAATCCAATACAGGGGGCAAATGCATCAAAACAGGAGCCCAAAAACTGGAGTAAAACTGGATCAGTTACCCAGTCCTAGGGAAGCCAATCAGATTCTTGTGTCACTTATCTTTTCAATGATTATTTTTCTTAAAGGACCACTATCGCAAAAAAAAAAAAGCAATCAATTAGGGGATTCTCAGGCAGGGGTCACATTTGTCTTTCAGTTTCTACACTTTGCAGAAAACTGAAAGACAAGTGTGACCCCTGACTTACAGCAGCTAATGTAATTTATAGAGAAAACTGACAAATTGCGCAAGATGTCAGTTTTTTTTCTGCATGCGAAACCTGCATTAAAGTGTGACCTTGCTTATTGATTAACATGAGTTCTCAGTTGAAGTCAGTTTTTCTGTGCAGAAAACGCGTACGAAAGCCGGTAAGTGTGACCCCTGCCTCAGGGTTTTCTTTGTTTTCAACAGCATTTCCAGAACAGCAGTTTAACTGCCAAAATAGTACGATACCAGCCAGCCTCCCTACTCACTTGCACACTCTTTTGTCAGTGAGACTTTGCAACTGCTGTTCAGGAAATGCTGTTGAAAACAAAGTCAACCATGAGACTCCCCAATGAGGAGATGGACTGACCCAAAACCTGTCGGTTCTGTCAGATTTTAACTGCTTCCTTTTTCCGAGGTAGTGGTCCTTTAGGCTAGGTGCACACTTAGCAGAAACGCAAGCATTGCGGAAAACGCTGCGTTTTTAATGGAAGTCTATGGGCTGCATGAAAAAAAAAATGCATATGTGTTTTGTATGCGTGCGTTTTAAAAAATGCTGGTTTTGTTGCATAATATTCAAAAACGCATCAAAAACGCACATAATGAAAGTCAATGGGAGCGCAATGCATTGGGATATGTATGTGTGTTTCACGCTTTTTTATATGCATTTTTTTTTAATTGTTTTGTGAAGTATTTCCGCTTCCTGTTGTCCTCATAGTGATTTGCATAAAACGCAATATAAAAACGCATTGAAAATGCATATGCGTTTTGTATATGCGAACTGCAAATGCGTAAAAACGCACGCAAAATGCTAGAAAACGTATATGCGGAGAAAAACATACACGCAATGAAAACGCAATAAAAACGCACGCAAAAGAAAAACGCACATGACAGAAAACGCGACCCTGAACATTTTTTCTTCCAATCAGAATTATCTGATTGCTCAAACGATTTTTCGTTTGAAATTGGATTATTAGTGGTCACCTTTAGGGTTACTGCTGTTATCTGTGCCCCTGTTGCTGAATCGTTCCCTCATTTCCTGTCCCTGGGACCTCCATGAGTCATTAATATGCCCTGGGACTGATGAGAGACAGCAACAAAAACTAGACAGGGATTTTAACTCCTCCCACACTACAAACAAAAGTTTTATTTGTAGCTGTCTCTGTCATGCTTGGAGATATTTCCACACTTCCTGTCTGAACAGGAAGTAAGGGGAATGATCACAGATGGGGAAGCAGGACAGCAATAATAGCCAAAAAGAGGTAGTAGGCCCTTTCCAAAGCAACCAAAATTAAATTGAAAAAAAGTTTACCTGGAGTTGGGCGTTAAAGTTCAGTGGTTGCTCTGGACAATCACTCTGTTTATGTTGTAGTTTTTATTTGTACCTCACTCACTGTACCCCTCTGCTGCTCATTTAATGGTTGCTAGGCAACCGCAGACACCTTTCCACTTGGTGTCAGCAGGCGCCCTGCAGTGGTGAAAGCCTGGTATACACATCCAATTTTTATTGGCCAATGATTAGCCAATTTTACCACTTTCATGTACAGGATCTTCTCAAAAACTTAGCATATTGTGATAAAGTTCATTATTTTCTGTAATGTACTGATAAACATTAGACTTTCATATATTTTAGATTCATTACACACAACTGAAGTAGTTCAATCCTTTTATTGTTTTAATATTGATGATATTGGCATACAGCTCATGAAAACCCCAAATTCCTATCTAAAAAATTAGCATATTTCATCCGACCAATAAAAGAAAAGTGTTTTTAAAACAAAAAAAAAAAATCAACCTTCAAATAATTATGTTCAGTTATGCACTCAATACTTGGTCGGGAATCCTTTTGCAGAAATGACTGCTTCAATGCGGCGTGGCATGGAGGCAATCAGCCTGTGGCACTGCTCAGGTGTTATGGAGGCTCAGGATGCTTCGATAGCGGCCTTAAAGAGAACCTGTACTGAGTAAAAATATTTAAAATAAACACATGAGGTAACTTCAAATGAACATTGCATAGTTTCCTTGCCATCAGTTCCTCTCAGAAGCGCACCATTTTCTTCTGACAATAATCCCTTCCAGTTCTGACAATATTTTGTCAGATCTGAAATATATCAGTTGCTGTCAGTAAAATATCAGTTGCTGTCAGTTAAAGCTGAGAGAAAAAGTGATGTAGATGGTAATGTCCATGTTTTCCTATGGCTCAAGTGGGCGATGTTACAGTTTAACAGTGTGCTGACCAGAAAGCTGTTATGGGTAATGGCCATTTTCAAAATGGAGGACAGAAAATTCCCTTGATCACAGTGAACAAATAGGACACGGGACAGGAGAAAAACACTGAGGAGCAGATTACATAGAAGGTAAGTATGACTTGTGTATGCTTTTTTTAACTTTTAAGTTTCACTTCAGGTTTTCTTTAAGCTCATCCAGAGTGTTGGGTCTTGCGTCTCTCAACTTTCTCTTCACAATATCCCACAGATTCTCTATGGGGTTCAGGTCAGGAGAGTTGGCAGGTCAATTGAGCACAGTAATACCATGGTCAGTAAACCATTTACCAGTGGTTTTGGCACTGTGAGCAGGTGCCAGGTCGTGCTGAAAAATGAAATCATCTCTATAAAGCTTTTCAGCAGATGGAAGCATGAAGTGCTCCAAAATCTCCTGATAGCTAGCTGCATTGACCCTGCCCTTGATAAAACACAGTAGACCAACACCAGCAGCTGACATGGCACCCCAGACCATCACTGACTGTGGGTACTTGACACTGGACTTCAGGCATTTTGGCACTTCCCTCTCCCCAGTCTTCCTCCTGACTCTGGCACCTTGATTTCCGAATGACATGCAAAAGTTGCTTTCATCCGAAAAAAGTACTTTGGACCACTGAGCAACAGTCCAGTGCTGCTTGTCTGTAGCCCAGGTCAGGCGCTTCTGCCGCTGTTTCTGGTTCAAAAGTGGCTTGACCTGGGGAATGCGGCACCTGTAGCCTATTTCCTGCACACGCCTGTACACGGTGGCTCTGGATGTTTCTACTCCAGACTCAGTCCACTGCTTCCGCAGGTCCCCCAAGGTCTGAAATTGGTCCTTCTCCACAATCTTCCTCAGCGTCCGGTCACCTCTTCTCGTGCAGCGATTTCTGCCACACTTTTTCCTTCCCACAGACTTCCCACTGAGGTGCCTTGATACAGCACTCTGGGAACAGACTATTCGTTCAGAAATGTCTTTCTGTGTCTTACCCTCTTGCTTGAGGGTGTCAATGATGGCCTTCTGGACAGCAGTCAGGTCGGCAGTCTTACCCAGGATTGCGGTTTTGAGTAATGAAACAGGCTGGGAGTTTTTAAAAGCCTCAGGAATCTTTTGCAGGTGTTTAGAGTTAATTAGTTGATTCAGATGATTAGGTTAATAGCTCGTTTAGAGAACCTTTTCATGATATGCTAATTTTTTGAGATAGGTAATTTGGGTTTTCATGAGCTGTATGCCAAAATCATCAATATTAAAACAATAAAAGGCTTGAACTACTTCAGTTGTGTGTAATGAATCTAAAATATATGAAAGTCTAATGTTTATCAGCACATTACAGAAAATAATGAACTTTATCACAATATGCTAATTTTTTGAGAAGGACCTGTAGTATGAGGGCCAACAGATTTTGCATACTATGAACATATTGGGCCTATATTCAATTCACGGATTCTTATGGAGGTGGTAAAATTGGGCAATCAAAATTGGATGTGTGCATGCAAAGACCACAACAAGATCACTCAGAAGGCAGGTACCACATGACTACAGTTCCCCACTGTGGTCATGCCAGCACCATAGATGAGTTCAGTGGTGGCGTGCATTTTAACCACTTAATGACAAGTAGACTTATAAAAACGTCCCGCTAGAGCCTCTTAATGGCTCCAGGACGTTTTTATAAGTCAAACAGTGCTGCTGCCGTTGTGCTCGTGCGCGCTCCCGCATATGCACGTGTGTTCCCGCGCATGCACGTGAGATTAGTCAGGAAAAAAAACACCATAGAAAAAATACACCTTTATTTCCAAATACTATATTGTCACCATACTTTGTACTAGGGACATAATTAAAATCTTGTGATAACCAGGACAAATAAGCAGATAAAATGTGTGGGTTTTATGCACAGTAGCAGTGTTTATATTAAAACTATAGGCAATGAAATTGGAAAAATTGTGTTTTTTTTTTTATTTTTTTCCTTGTTTTTCCCTTTAAAATGCATAGAAAATAAAGTAATTACTGAAAACAAATATCAACCCCAAAAAGTCTAATTGGTGGTGAAATAAACAAGATATAGATTATTTCATTGCGATTAGTATTGTCTAAGTTATTGGCAGATGAAAGGGATGAGAACTGAAAGGTGAAAATCGCGTTCTTGTCTGTTTGTAAAAACCGCTTTGGGGTGAAGTGGTTAACTTAAATGTAACCATGGTAACACCAAGATTAGAATTTTGTCTCCTAAAATCTCAATGAATTTAAAAATGTCGGGAAACTAGAGATTTAAAATCTATCAGAGGAGTTCATAAAAACAAGGAAATCAATTTAGGTTTGAAAAGCATGCTTTCAGATTCCAAGAACTTTTTTTTGTAAATAATTATCTTTGCCAAATTTGATTGCTTCTGTCAGCCAATAGGAGATGAGGATAATCTTACTATTCTCTCGTCTCCCATGGTGCCTTCCCAGAATCCCAAGCAGCACTGGACGCTCCATAGCCCCAATGTTCGCCCCACATAAAACAGTTTCCTGACACTTCTCCCCACTGCCCCCTTTTATCACGGCACAACCCCCAAATATAGGGAAGGTTAGGTACCTGTTTGAACCTGCGGTCCCTTTATTCCGAAGTTGAGAAAGAGGAAGTAGATTTTTCAACAATTGCGATTTTGGAGTGATTGCGAAAAGGTGTTACAGGTACAGGTGTGAGGGTCCCAAATAATGATTTTAATGTATAGGGCTTGATTCACAAAAGAGTGGTAACTGATAGCACGGCCGTTTTCGTGCAAATTCTCTTGCACGATCGCAAGATCACCTTCAGGGCTTCCCCCGTCGCCATGGCGACAAACGGAGTGAAGTCATCAACGTCGTGACGTCACAGGGAGTCCCGATCTACCCCATAGCGCAACCTGGCGGCGATTGGCCAGGCTGTGCAGGGGGGGGGGGCTGTATTGCAGCGGGTATCGGCGCATCGGCGGTGAGCAGCGGCGATCGACCCGAACACGCAGCAAGCAAAGTTCCTGCTGCGTGTTCTAAAAAAAAAATATTATGAAAATCGGCCCAGCAGGGCTCAGCTCGGGGTTACCGCCAAGAAGGTTAACCCCACTTTAAGTGACAAGACTTAAAACTCATTCTTTTTTTTTTTTTTTGTACATTTCAAATCACTTTAGTAAAAACATCCATCTTATCCTAATCTGGCCCATCTGGTGGCGACACACGAAGCAATTTTTTTAATTTTCATCCAATTCGACCAATCCGATCCAATATATTTGATTGATCGGAAGTTTTGAAGAATTGTTCGATTTAGCACACACATGTGATCAAGATTGACACAAGTTTGGGAAAAAAGATTGTAAATATCAAAAAAATTGGTTGGTTTGAAAACGCCCCTGCATGGCAACCCTTTCCCTCAATAATCAACTTTTAATCATTTTGCATTTTCATAGAACTACATTTTCCACTGTGACATTTATCGCCAGATTCCATCTCTGTACATCTATCAATATATCATGCCATCATCATTTGCTGTTTAGCAGCATTACAATTACCACTGATCGCCATTCACCATATCACTACTTACAGGGGGATGTAACATCTCTGTACAGCTATCAGTATCTACTGCCATCATCATTTGTTGTTTAGCAGCATTACGATTATAACTGATCGTCATTCACCACATCACTACTTACAGGGCATGTAACATCTCTGTACAGCTATCAGTATCTAATGCCATCATCATTTGCTGTTTAGCAGCATTACAATTATAACTGATCGCCATTCACCACATCACTACTTACAGGGCATGTAACATCTCTGTACAGCTATCAGTATCTAATTCCATAATCATTTGCTGTTTAGCAGCATTACGATTACCCCTGATCGCCATTCACCACATCACTACTTACAGGGGGATGTAACATCTCTGTACAGCTATCAGTATCTACTGCCATCATCATTTGTTGTTTAGCATCACAATTACCACTGACACCACATCACTACTTACAGGGGGATGTAACATCTCTGTACAGCTATCAGTATCTAATTCCATAATCATTTGCTGTTTAGCAGCATTACAATTATAACTGATCACCATTCACCACATCAGTACTTACAGGGGATGTAACATCTCTGTACAGCTATCAGTATCTAATGCCATCATCATTTGTTGTTTAGCAGCATTACAATTATAACTGATCACCATTCACCACATCAGTACTTACAGGGGATGTAACATCTCTGTACAGCTATCAGTATCTCATTCCATAATCATTTGCTGTTTAGCAGCATTACAATTATAACGGATCACCATTCACCACATCAGTACTTACAGGGGGATGTAACATCTCTGTACAGCTATCAGTATCTAATTCCATAATCATTTGCTGTTTAGCAGCATTACAATTATAACGGATCACCATTCACCACATCAGTACTTACAGGGGATGTAACATCTCTGTACAGCTATCAGTATCTTATGCCATCATCATTTGCTGTTTAGCAGCATTACGATTATAACTGATCGCCATTCACCACATCACTACTTACAGGGGGATGTAACATCTCTGTACAGCTATCAGTATCTTATGCCATCATCATTTGCTGTTTAGCATCACAATTACCACATTGCTACTTACATCTGCATTTACCACCCTGTATTCTGCTACAAACACTCAATGATTTCTGTTTATTAATTAATAAATAAACCAAATGCCATACCATTACATATTATGATAATTCTTCCCAAAAAAACCAAAAACCCACAATTTTCCCACTACATACCATAACATACTCCTTCCATGTTTCTATTATACATACAGCGTATACACATACACACTCTCATAATTACAGCCCTTTTTGTTGTTTATTCAAAGAACAAAGTTTGCTGTGTACTGAATAGTTATGTACAAGTTATTCTAATTGAATACAATTTGACAATCCGTCACACACCATACAATCCATGGAAAAATTGGTCTGAATTTTTTAACCCGTTCAGTCTCAGAAATCACAAAAAACAGGAAATCTGATCAGATTTCTCAATCAACAAAAAAAAAAAAAAAAAAAAGGAAAAAAACTTTCAATTTCTCTGATACAACTGATCGTTTTAATTGAATTGGGGTAAAATCTAACAGAAAAATTGTACTATGTGTCGCCACCTTTATGTATAGATGTTTTGCTGTCTCAACAGACATGTTTTCCAGGCAGTGTGTGAACTGGGACTCTGGCTGTAGAGATATAACGCTGACATCTTCCACAGCGCTGTACAGAGTATACTGTCTTGTCTCCTAGCTGTCCTCTCAGAGGAGCTTACAATCTAATCCCTACCCTAGTCCTATGTCTATGCATGTATTGTGTAGTGTATGTATTGTAGTCTAGAGCCAATTTAAGGGGAAGCCAATTAACTTGTCTGTATGTTTTTGGGGGATGTGTGAGTGTGAGGAAACCAGAGTGCCCAGGGGAAACCCACACCCATGCAGATTGTGCCTAAGCTGGGATTCATACCAGGGATCCAACACTGCTAGGCGACAGGGCTAATCACTATGCCACCATGCTGCACTGTTATACGTCTGATACTAGCTTGATATATTGTATAGACACTCACCTCTCTCTGCATGTTATGGGCTAGTCTCCCTCCGGCTTCTCTCTGACTTCACTAAACTGTTACTTCCCCTCAACGCCTCTTCTTCCGCTCAATCTCTTCCTCATTTCTTCCTCTCTTCCTCTCTTTGCTTCTCTTTTGCCCCAGTAAATGACAGCTGTCTTCCCCTCCCAGCTTTGTTTTAGTTGCAGCAGAGAAGCCTGTATAATAATAGGTGATACATTATCTGCTGGCTGTTCCTTACTTCCTTTATAGGACACCCTGACTCCCTCCTCCACCCTCCTTATCTGCAGGCAGCCCTTCCTCATTCCTCAGATTTGATTTCTTGCCATGGCTATAGATGTTGTCCCGTTTTGTTTGTTTTTTTTAACATCTGGAATGGTGCCTGGCTTTATGGAGAAGTAGTCCTGACAGTAGAGAGGATTTTTCAGTTTACAGCAGTATTGTGAGGGGTCTGCGAAATGGTCTGCTACTAAAACTCATAAGTAATTGCTATAGTTATGTTCCCTAACAGAAACCTAAACAGCTCTTTATAAGTGCTGCCACTTCATAATTTACTGGGCTAATCCCCACGACTCCCAAAATGTAATCTCCGCTCTGGAAACAAACTCCTCCTCTTGTTTTCTGTAGTTAGATCCTCCCACACCTGCATTCAGGAGTTCTCAGGAGCTTCTCCTATAATGTGGAGCTCACTTACACAATCCCTTTGACACTTAAAGAGACACTGAAGCAGAAAAAAAATGATGATATAATGATTTGTATGTGTAGTACAGCTAATGCTGGGAATACACGTTTCGTTTTTGCCTTCGTTTTAGCCTTCGATTCGTTCAGTAAACGAATCGAGTGTTGAAAACGTATGTGAAAATAGTCATAATCTCATTATAGTTTTGATTAATAGACCCCAAAAACGAACGACTAGTGATCGAACATGTTTGATATTATCTCTCTTTATCCATTTAATCGAACCATTGGTAGGCTTGATGGCTGTTCAGATCGATTATATATTCGTTTATGCCGTCCGTCCCTGTACTACGTTTCGTTTCTTTGCAGCCTTCGATCATTGGAAAAACGAAACCATCAGAATCGAAAAAAAACGAAACCGTGGGTGGTGATATTAACCGTACGATCGATTATTTCGGGATCGAAAAGGACAAAAGGCACAATCGAAACGAAGGTTTAAACGAAGGCAAAAACGAAACGTGTATTCCCAGCATTAGAGATAAAACAAATAAAACATTAGGAGCAAAGACATAAGTCTAATATTGTTTCCAGTACAGGAAGAGTTAAGAAACTCCAGTTGTCATCTATGCAAAAAAGCCATTGAGCTCCACGACTGTCAAAGTTGCAGAGCTCTGTCTTCTGAAGCTTTTTATCTCAACTATCAGTCACTGTACTTTATTTTTCTCTCCAGAGGACCGATCAATAGTTCTCTGGCCTGCTCTGTAAAATCATTTAGAATGCTGAGTAGTGTGTAAACTGCAAATATTTGTTATAAAAAAAAATAAACTATATAACTGAAAATAAAAATATGGGAAGATTTCTTTGCTACTAATGTTCTAGTAATTATCCGAACTACACAACCACTTCATTATATCATCTTTTTTTCCGCTTCAGTGTCTCTTTAAGATTGTAAATATAACCAGAAAACGAATCTGACTTCACTTCACTTCTTCAGTTCCCCAGCCTGCTCTCATTCTCTCCTAGCCAGGATGACACAATTTCCTGATACCTTCACCTTATAAAGCACCACAAAATAGGCTAGCGCTAAATAAATGTATAATAATAACAACAATATGCATACTTTGGCCTCTTTAACATTTTATAGCGCTGAATGAAAGAATGAACCTTTTCTGCTATCAGTGCATGGAGTTCTCAGCTCTGGCCACGGTCATACTCCACAAACACTTGTGTAATTCAGATGTTTCATCATTTTAATAACATCTTCCTACTGTTGTCAAGGGAAACATCTAAAATTATTTTCCTCTTGCAAGTGGACGACAGGACTTATTTCTACTAAGTAAGCTGTATTGGCCAACACAGGTCACACCGCATGTTAGATTGTACTGAGAAGCCCTGTCATGTGCAGCCAGCAGAAGCCCACACCAAATCTATGTAGAGTGCCAAATCTCAGTGAATCTTTTCAGAGCAATCAATCTCACTGAATCTCTAAAGCAATGAATCTCAGTCAATGTATGTACAGCACCAAATCTCAGTGAATCTCTGTAGAAGACCAAGGGCTTGATTCATCAAGCTGCGCTGCTAAAGCCTTCCTTAGTTATGTAAATTAATACAGTAGCGGGCGCAAGTGAAGTATTGTGGTAACGATACTTCACAGAAGCAGGACCACCCACGGTTAATGTTACGCGCATTGCTAAGGAAGCAATGTGCGTAACTAAGGAAGGCACACTCCTTACATGGCAGCGAGCACTGCTATGTAAGGCATGCATTGGGTGCACTACTGCTCATTAAGCTGTGCTGCTTTAGCAGCGTAGCTTGATGAATCAAGCCCCAAATCTCAGTGAATCTCTATAGCACTGAATCTCAGTGAATATACAGTATGTACAGCACCAAATCACATTGAATCTCTGTCGAGGACCAAATCTCACTGAATCTTTCCAGAGCGCCACATCTCAGTGAATCTTTGCAGAGCACCAAATCTCCCTGAATCTCTATAGCAGTGAATCTCAGTGAATGTCTGTAGAGCACAGATTCTGAATGGATCTCTGTAGTTGCACTGTTTGGGCCAGT
Source organism: Hyperolius riggenbachi (assembly GCF_040937935.1). Lineage (NCBI taxonomy): Eukaryota > Metazoa > Chordata > Amphibia > Anura > Hyperoliidae > Hyperolius > Hyperolius riggenbachi. Next base: position 42,764,625 of record NC_090653.1, on the reverse strand, counting down.
GCACACCAAAAACCTCTAGCAGATCTGCAAAACGCTAGTGGTTTTTGAAGCAGATTTCAGAGCGATTCTAGGCATATTTAGAGACTTTTCTAAACATGCCTAGCATTTTTTTAGCGTTTTTTTGGGGTAGTAGATTTCATATATTGTTACAGTAAAGCTGTTACTGAACAGCTTCTGTAACAAAAACGCCTGGAAAACCGCTCTGATCTAGCGTTTTCCCGAGGTGTTTTCCACTTCCCTATACTTTACATTGAGGCAGAAACGCCTCAGAAATCGAAAAAAATGCTACAGCCCCCGAGTTTGCGTTTGTGGAAAAAACGAACCGCTCTGGTGTGCACCATCCCATTCACTTTCATTAGCCAAGCGGTTTCCCCATCAAGCTCCAGAACCGCAGCCCTTACACTTCCAGAGATATTTTAGGGGGGTGTTGGGTGAGGGTAGTTTACTGTTTGGGGTTATTTTAGGTTAGATAGGGTGGGAACTAGGAATTATGTTGGGTTTGGAGAGATGGCAACATATAGCACTGGGGGCTATGATCCGTTTCTGGGTCAGGACCGCATTTAGCACCAGGGGGAGCGCTTATCTGCTGGGAGTCAGTGGCGTAGGGATCACCATGGCAACCATAGCAATGCTATGGGGCCCTAAGCCACAAGGGGGCCCAGAGGTCCTGGCTGTCTGTGTTTTATTTTTTCCTCAATCCGCATGTCTGTGTGCAGACATTGTCCCCTTCTCCCCCTCTCCCTGCAAGGAGATTGCACAGACATAGGCTGGTGAAAGGGGACTATTTCTCCTTCCACCTCTGTTTCCAGCCGACAATTAGTTCTTAGTTCCGGCAGGAAACATAGTGATACTGAGCTGCACGTGGTTTCTCCTCCTCCCCCTCCCCTCTGCTACACACAGTCCCCGGAACGAGCAGCAGAGAGGAATGCAGCCAGCCAGAGAGAGAGGGAGACCGAGAGAAAGGAGAGGAGCATCCAGGGACTCACTGAGGCTGACAATTGCCTCAAATCCTCAGGTTTTCTTTTTACTTTTGTTGCAGTTATAAATAGTTAAAGTGCAAGTGTGGAATGTGGCAACTTGGGGTGAGTGGAATATTTCCCTTTCCACACAACACAGTCAACAGAAAATAAGGAACCCCTGCACATATACATAGACAATAAGTGAATGCCTAATTACTTAAAATAGCACACAAAAAATAAAACCATCAATGCTGAATATTAGCACATTTCTGCCAAAATCCACACCTGTTGGTCTCTGCACACTCACACCGCCATACACTGGAGGCAGAACTGGAACGTTGAATCCTGTTCCCAAAGTCCGGTCTCACTGCCAGATATGCAGCATCCCTTTGTCAACTGCTGCTAAGGATACCCAGAGGTCTGAGTGGCACTAATATTATTATGTATTTATATAGCGCCGACATCTTCCGCAGCGCTATACAGAGTATATTATCTTCTCACTGACTGTCCCTCTGAGGGGCTCACAATCTAATCCTACCGTAGGCACATGTCTAGGTATGTATCGTGTACTGTATGTATTGTAGTCTAGGGCCAATTTAGGGGAAAGCCAATTAAATTATCTGTATGCTTTTGGGGTGTGGGAGGAAACCGGAGTGCAGGGAGGAAACTCACACAGACACAGGAAGAACATACAAACTCCATGCAGATAGTGCCCTGCCTGGGCTTTGAATTGGGGACTCAATGCCACAAGGCAAGAGCGCTTTCCACTATTGCGCCATTGTGCTGCCCATCCACTAACAATTGCAAGCTCTGCACCACATGCTGCAAACTGTGGAGGGCATGTAAGATACTGCTACTATGCAAGTTTAAACTTTGGCTACTATCTGTTGCCAGCACGCTGCCCCTGCGACACTGTACATACAGTGAGCACATTCCTGTTAATATGACAGGCCCTTAATAGACTGCTGGGACTTGTGCACTTTATTTCAATCATCTGGATTGCAGACTGGGAACAGAATTCTCCATCCTACATATTAAAAATGACCATTAGCCCATAACAGCTTCCTGGTCAGCACACTGTTAAACTTTAACATCACCCACATGAGCCATAGGGAAACATGGACATTACCTTGCACATCAGTTGCCCTTTCACTTATTACTGACAACAACTGAAATATAACTGACAGCAAATGATATTCTTCAGTTCTGACAAAATGTTGTCAGAACTGGAAGATATCATTGTTAGAAGAAAATTCTGAGATTCTTAGAGGAACTGACAGTGAGGTAAGTATGTAATATTCACATATAGATACATTATGTGTTTATTTGAAATATTTTTATTCGGTTCAGGTTCACTTTAAGTACACTAAACCTTAACGCCCACCCCCGCCACAAAAAAAACCCCTGTAAATATTGAGGGCTTCCATTTGTGCCCATACAAATATTTATAGCAGGGACTGGAGTTTGGCCACCTGCTATAACCAATATTTGTATGGGTATCCAGTGGCACCCGATATTGATAGTTTTTTGAGGTGCCCTACATATGCAATTTTGTGGCACCCAATATTAAGCTTTTTTTTTTTTTTTTTGTGGCAGGGTGGTTAAGGTTTTTCATCAGCAGGGTAGGTGGTTAGGATTTCGCATAGGTAGAGGGAGGGCTCTGTATGAGAATAGGTTTAGCTGTAATTGGGGTGGGGCGACGGGGCAATAAGATGCCTTATAGATTTTTTTAGGGGGGCCCCACCAAAAACGTTGCTATGGGGCCCCATGATTTCTAGCTACGCCCCTGCTGGGAGTGTTTGTTTGGGGGGGATAGAGGGGGTAGGGAATAGTATTTTGCACCTGGGAGGGTTATGCTTGGCTCAGAGGGGAATAGTATCCACAGTATCATCACAGGAAGCCTGGTATTTTGCACAGGGGATTATGTTAGATTTTGGGGGAGGGAAGACATAATTTTTAGCACTAAAGGGGAAATGGAGGATTTAGAACTGGAATACTCAGCAAAAGCTGTCAGCTCAGCTGCTGGGAAGCAAACTGACATCTGGCTCTGCAAATACTCAGTGCTGAGCTGCTGGAGATAAAAGTACAAAGGGAGGAGGGGGGGGGGGGGGGGAGGATCATATGGATAATGCATGTGGCTATCTAGAAGATCAAAGCAAATGAAATTAGTGGCCATCAAGAAAAATGTGAAAAAGAAAAAAAAAAAAGTACTAATAACAAGAATGTAAAGCTACGGACACATGTGGGAGGTTTGTTAGTTTGCAGAGTATCAGCATACTGAGACACTACTCTGCTCTCAGAGCTCTGCTCGCAGTTGGCTGATGGTGTAATGGTTAAGGGCTCTGCCTCTGACACAGGAGACCAGGGTTCGAATCTCAGCTCTGCCTGTTCAGTAAGCCAGCACTAATTCAGTAGGAGACCTTTGGCAAGTCTCCCTTACACTGCTACTGCCAATAGAGGGCGCCCTAGTGGCTGCTGCTCTGCTCTGGCGCTTTGAGTCCGCAAGGAGAAAAGCGCAATATAAATGTTATTTGTCTTGTCTTGTCTCTCTGTCCTATGGAGAGGGGAGGGGGAGAAAAAGCAGGAAGGGAGCAGGAACTATAATAGCAGTCGGCAGATGTTCAGGGCCATTTCTAGCCCTTTGTCACTCCAGGCAAGAAGTCCTGTGCCTCCCCCCCCCCCCCCCCAACACACACACATACGCACACTAGAGAATATAAACCATGTGCCGTATTGGATGGATGCGTAATACAAGATACAAACCTCCCGTCCAATCCTGTCGCATTTTGTTGCACACTCCCTTCATGCACTACCCCAGCTTAGTGTGTAAATGCAGAGCATAGTGCAGCAGAAGCTGTGCTCCCACCTCTCCGCTGGAGTCCAGCCCTGTGCTTCCCCCTGTCCGCTCACCACTCGCCCTAGTGCCCAGCATCTCCTACCGCATGTAGCATGATTACACACAACATGAGGAGAGCCAGCAAAACAGGGAGCAGAAAACAATCAGGATGGTCACACAGTCACAGCACATGACTCCAGAGGGGAGGTTAGAGCACAGCTTCTGCTGCACTATACTCTGCTGGGGGAGCGCAGGAAAGGGACAAGGACAGGAGACGGCACAAGGAGATAGAAGGCAGCACAGGGGGACAGAAGGAGGCACAGAGAGACAGGAGGAGGCTGAAGGGGACAGAAGGAGGCACAAGGGGACAAAAGGCAGCACAGGGGGACAGAAGGAGGCACAAAGAGACAGAACGAGGCACAAGGGGACAGAAGAAGCCACATAGGGGCAGAAGGAGGGACAAAGAGGCAGAGGTGGCACAGGGCAAATAAAGGAGACACAATGGCACTGAAGTAGGCAGAAAGGGGGACAAAAGGAGGCACAAAGGGGGACAGAAGGAGGCACGGGGACAGAGGGGTGCACACTATCCGGACCTTGTGATGTCTGCTGTGTTGGAACCGGTGATGATGTTTCTGTTAAGGACACCAAACTTCCTGCTGCACGCACGCTGCAGAAGCAGGTGATAGAACACCTGCAGGAGGCGGGGCTTTATTTGGGGGCAGGGCTTAATCCAGAAGCATGGCGTCCCCCAGGACCAATGGCACTCCAGGCTTGGCGGATCTCTGCAGAGAAGGGAGCGGACATTGGGGACTCCTATACACACTAAACTGACATTCGAAATTCAACACTTTCTCTAGCATGTGTAATGAACTTACAGTGAAATTACTGCTTTAATTAAAAATAAGTTATTCTTTCATTTCAGCATTAAACATTGATTAATACGACAGGGGAGTAGCAAGATGACAGGTCACCTTAAAAAAACACACTGACAAAGAAAGATGAGGTTGCTGAAGGAGTGGCCAACCGATAGAGCAAGTGGATATCTAAAACTTATCTCCATTATGGGGGAACTAGTGTGATCTTGATGTGGTTGCTCTCATGCAAAGAACATTAGGGTCCCAGTTATGCTAAATAGAGCTGGGGAAGTCATAAAATACTGTATATAAAAACAAAAAGAGGCAAAAGATTGGCTTACCTCCACAAAACATCTAGCTAAAATCTTGGATGACACAAAAAACAGATGCGTTTCGTAGGTCATCCACCCACTTTCACAGGTCAATTACAAACAAGTGCCTGTTGACTCGATATGATGAGGCAGAGGCCACCAAAAATAATGCAATCCTACATCAGTGCCCATCTTAATTTGACCTACATCACAATGGACAAATTACTCATTCCTATCTGGGCAGTGACTGTAAATTTTAAAGTAAGAATATGTAATATGTAGAAGGTACAACACAGGGATGTTTCTAGACCCAAAGATCAGTGGCACGTGCCCCGGATCTATTCTGGGGTGCCCTGGATCTCCCCCAGGCAGAGTAGAGCCACCACAGAACCCAGTATGGCACCCCACAGTACTCATCATGTCCCACAGAGGCACCCCAGCATGGCACTGCACAGCACCCAGCATGCCCCATAGAGGAACCAACAGGGATATATGAGGGAGCAGGCTGGAGTTGTACTTTGTACTGGTTGAACTCGATGGACGTATGTCTTTTTTCAACCATAATAACTATGTAACTATGTAACCACAGCAATCGAGGGTATGCTGAGTGCTATGGTGCCTCTATATGGGCATATTGGGTGCTGTGATGCCATGCTGGGTGCTGTGGTGTCTTTATGGGGGCATGTAGGTAGCTGTTCTACTATGGAGTTGTGGTGTCTGAATGGGAGGCCCGTGGGAGCATGAGAGGGGGTCCACTAGAAGGTCAGGGAATGCTATAGCGGGACCAGCTCACACAACAGAAAGCCAGACCAGACCAGCACAGAAGCCAGGTAACGCTGCCTAGTGATGTTTAAGTGATACTGCCTATTTATGCGATATGCTGCATTTTTTTTGTAATGGAAAGGGGGTTTCATCCAACATTCTGCTGGACAGGCCTACTTAGACCTCTGTTAAGTTTATGTACATTTGGCTCCACCCATGACACCCATGACAACACCCACATTCTGGTTCATAGCCTCACCCATTTTTTGGCTGAAGTGCCCAAAAGTGCCCCGGCCCGGATCTCTTAGGATCCTAGCAACGCCCCTATACTGCTCTACGTGGTACAGATCATTTTTATTCATAAAAGCCAAGTTGACTTTAACCACTTCGTCCACAGGTCAGTAGATATACGTCCTCTGGGACTTCATCTAAGCCACAGGTCAGTAGATCTACTGACCTGTACAGAAGCAGTGCTGTGCAGGATTGGGCTTGCTCCTGTGCACATTTCTGGCACTATCTGATGCAGCACTAATTGGTGAATGGGAATATATGTTTCCTGAACTAATGAGATTGATTTTTACTATTAAAAATACTTTTATTTCCTCATTTCATAGTGAAAAATACACACTGTAGCATTATTCCAGAATCAAATATCTTCACCATAAATTGTAACCGGAACATAATCTAAGTTTTGTGATAAGCGGTAAGAAAAGCCAAACAAAAATTGTGTTTTTATCTACAGTAGCACTTTTTATTTTTAAACTGGAATGAGTAAAACTGAGAAATGAGGTGTTTTTTTCTATTTGTTTCTTTGTTTCCCCATTAAAATTCATAGAAAACAAAATTGTTTGAGGGGAAAAATGGCATACAATGAAAGCCTAGTTTGTCTTGGAAAAAAAACAATATATATACTTCATTTCTGTGTCGTAGGGATATAGTTATTTCTGATTAAATAAGGACGTAGCTAAACTGTCAAAACTGCTCTGGTCAATAAGTGGGAAAAAAGGTCTGGATGCGAAGTGGTTAAAGTGTTTATCCGAGGCGATATGTGACATGATGAGATAAGCATGTACTGTATATGTACAGTACAAAACGTATTAATAACCAGGCCGTTTTATTTTGCTGCCTGAAAGAGTTAATTTTTAGGCATGGAAGTGACAGCTTCTGTCTTGTCGGAAACATCACTGATAAGATTATTACAGCTATAAGCGTTTTCCTGGCAGAATACAACTTCTGAGGGCAAGGAGAGATAAAATACATGAACTTTTTTACCTTTTTCTAACTCTGGGACACTTAATAGGCTGCCACTAATTAGAGACAGTACATTCAACCTACTTTGTAAATGTTTAAATATAAATGAAAATCATGGGACACTTTAAAAAAAAGTCATTTTTAGGAGTAGGAGGCTAAATATAACTGTTTTTCTCATCAGTATTGTTTTTTCATGTCGGGTTCATTTAACAATAATTCTTGACCTTACAAAGACATTACTAAAAGTTCTGAGGTCTGCCCTCATGTGGGTTGAGAGCACTGAGGTACTTCTGGGCTGGAGTATTTGTTTGAAGCCTGGTGTCGCTTTTCTCAAGCGAAACTTCCTCGGGGCACAGGAGAAGAGAACAACCTCCGCTCACTGTTAATCAATAAAGAAGCAGCTTATTCTGTGTGATCTGTCATTGAAATTTATGTCCGTGTCCTCCAGGATTCCGCACCCTGGACATAAAGTCCATAAATAAATATCCTTCCAACAGCAGCTTATTTACTACTGATTTCCCTGTCATGCCACTTCTCCATGTTCAATCAGCAGAGACAATGGACCTTCTCAGAGATGGGATAGCCGGGATGGTTGGGTTGACCATGTGATGACTATCTCCATGTGCATGTGGTCATATGCCTGGATCTAACAATGTTCTTCCAGCCTAGAGAACATAAGAGGTCCTGCAGTCTGGCATGGTCTGCTTATAGATAGTGCGTGTCACGCTTGGAGGTGTAATCTCCACAGTCAGCATACAACACATAAGCTGACGTGAAGGAGGTACACACACTAGCACAAGGGATCAGGATATCCCCAGTTTAGTGGAGGAGAGGACTGACTCCAATAGGAGATTGTGGTGCACAGAGCCGGTGCAGATCCGAACAGCCACAAACAACACTTTCGTAATAACGTCTCAGCGCAAAGTAGCGCTGAGCGCATAAACCAGGACTGAGGAGATCAGGACAGGTAGACAGAATCAACGCTTGCTTAACTAGCCACTACTTAGTGACAGCAAGCGTCCACAATAAGACAGACTGGAATGAGGCAGCCAATGCGTTTGCAGCGATGGCGTACCTCACGAAGACAGGACAAGATAGTCAGGAAATAGCAGGATCAAGATAGATGAACGTAACACAGACAAATATACAATAAGTATGTTTTCCTAGCGTATTACAATTACAGCTATCAATGAAACTATTTGTAACGTCTGACTAACATATGTATATATCGGCAATGAACCGATATATGACATAAGCAGGAACACTGACTAGCACTGGAGCAATACAGGGAACAGGGCTCAGAAGGATTCGCTATCTCTTCGCAGAGATGAACGCAATCCACAAACGGTAACAGGACAGGATTCAGAAGGATTCGTTATCTCCTCGCAGAGATGAACGCAATCCACAAACAGGACCAGGAGCAGGATACTAGCTCAGCACGGGTGCTCACGATACGCGCAAACTACCAAAACGTGCTGGAAGGCAGACTAACTGAACACAGGAAATAAACAGTTTGTGTACGTATATATCAGCGACACTGATGTATCACGTAACACGAATACAAGGAAAATAACAAAATGCGCAAGTATGCGTATATATTGGCGATGAACCAATATATGACACAAGACAAGCAAGTAACAACTTCTAGAACAAGAGCAGAACTAGGAGGACTCGCTGACCCCTTCGCAGGAGTCAGCGCAGTCCACACGGACTAGGACCGAGGTGGGGCACGAGCAGAGTAACAGACAGAATCTGAGACTATGGTAGCCCATCAAGCATTGCAGGAAGCAGTTCTTTATACTGAGGTTATCCAATGGGAGCAGACATGCAGATTCCCACACAGGTGAATGATAATCAGTCACAAGCTGACAGCAGGAAAGGCAGACAAAGCTATGCAGCTTGCATGGAAAGAGATCAGAACTGCCTGAGCTGCAGCACTACTACTTCCAGCAATACCGGCTGCAGCAGCGATCATGACAGTACCCCCGCCCTTAAAAGCGGATTCCAGACGCTTTTCAAAACTGAAATTCCCAACAAAACAGTCTGACTGATAATTCATGATGACCGGGACAGACCGGCAAGACCAAATTCCAGAATCAGTCCCCACAAGACTGAACCCATCAGAACCAGAACCTACAGAACCATGCCCATCAGTACTACAAGCCCCAGTGTGACACCCATCAGAACCATGATTTCCAGAAGAAAGCCCTCCGAAACTCCCTGAGCGATACCCACCGCCTTCCAGGAACCGTTCAAAAACGCCAAAGCCTTTGCAATGCCCACCGGGACTGTCTTTACCAACACAAAACCCACTGTTGAACCAGTCCAAGGCACCAGGACAAGTTTTCTCAGAGACCTCCCAGAACACCTTGAAGCTCCAAAGAGATCCCCATAGGTCAGAACGCCCCTTAGGCTCACATGGAGAACCATCAAGAACCCCTATGGAACCTAGGGCAATTCCCGAGTCAGGGCCACAAGGACAAACATCAAGATCAGGGCTTTCAGGGACCAGAACCATCTCTGGGCATGCAGGCAGACTGGCAACATCAGAACATGTTCCCACTAAGGAAGCATCAGAGCACGCTAACACCTTAGACACACTTGGGCATTCTGGCACACAAAGAACATCTGGGCACACTGGCACAAGAGAAACCTCTGGGCATGTCAAGGAACTGTGAGCCTCAGGGTCAGCCAAGACAGGACCAAAACCAGGACTGGCCAAAAAAAATTCATCATGACTAGACTTCGCAACTACTGGACTCTCACTAAAAAATGCAGGATCAGACTTAAATGTCTCTGATTCCAGCAAGGTTATTAACAAATCATGTTCAAGGGCATTTACAAGACAGGACAAATCTTCTGATGTATGCACCGAACTAGACAGGGTTCCCATAACTTCTTCTGGACTAGACAGAGACTCATCAAATACACTGGATTGGAGCTCATGAAGGGCTGCAAAACAAGTCAGTAGTGCAGCAATCCCCACTGAACTAGGCAAAACTGAGTAACTCACTGGACAGAAAGGGGACTCTGGAACTTCTGCCACACCGGCCAGAGAACCAGAATTTTCCAGGATACAGGGCTGGGTTTCAGAAACACTCATTAACCCGGACTGAAATTCTGAAATTTCTATTATTTTTTCCAGCGAGTCAGAATTATCCATGTTACAGGGCAAGACTTTTGAAACATTCAGAGGACAGGGCTGGAGTTCCTCGGCTGTTACAACACTGGAGAGGGACTCAACAACATTGGTTAAATCAGACTGTGTACAGGGCAAGGTATCTAACACACTTGCTGACGAGGACAATATTTCAATGGCTTCTGCTTCGCTGGGCAGAAATTCATCAAGTTTTATTAGAGCAGACTGTAATTCCAAAACAGCTGCTAGACAAGTGAATATTACTGCAACACCAACTGAGGTAAGCAGTGCCTCAGACTCCTCTGCTAGAGGGTTTGAAGTATCCAAAGTACTGGGTGAAGCATAAGACTCTGCGACCACAGCTTCACTGGACAGGATCACTGAACAGTCCATATTGCAGGGCAAAACCATGGAAGCACCTGCTGGACAGCATAATGATTCTGTGACCTGAGTTTCATTGGAGAGATCTACTGCACAATTCATGGTACAGGGCAAATTTACTGGAACATTTTTTGAACACGGTAATAATTCTGCGATTTCGGATTCACATAGCAGATGCTCTGAGTTATTCACGAAACTAGAGTGAGGTGTAGAAACAGGAAGATCAAAACACAATGTTTGCGCATCTAAATCACCATTCAATTGTGAAATTGGAAAATTCAGATGCTGGGGTTCTGAGGTTTCTGGACAGGATTGCTGGGACTCGGAAACTGATGTAGTGCATCTATTGGCATCTGCTGGATCAGACAGGAGTTGAACTTTATTAACACAGGTAATTTCTGCAGAAGTGTTTGCAGAGACAGGCAAGATTTTTCTGGTGTCTGTTTCACTGAACAAAGACTCATGAGTACTGGCTAGGCTGGACTCAGAAGTCAGCAGGACCTCTGGATTCTCTGCTGAGAAATTTGTGCAGGGCAAAGTTAAGAAAGTATCAGTGGCTTCTGTTTTACTGGGAAGTAACACTGAGTTATCCATGGTACAGGGAGGAGTTACAGGAACATTCACAAGACATGGCAGGGACTCAGTAACTGGAGAAGTGGGACAGTCTCCAATTGACAGTGTGTCTTCCCTGGTATCAACTGATTGAATCGCATAAAAATCGTCCAAAATCATTTTCCACACATCGATCAATGGAGCCACAAAGTCATACCCACACACACCAGTTTTTATTAGGTTATAGGCAGACTTAATGCATGCATTCAATACTAATTCACTTTTTGCACTGTAAAATTGACAAAATGAACTTGAATCATTCTTCCATTCATTGACCAGAGCTTCCATCTCTCCTTTCTCAAATGGAGGATTCCAAGCATACTTAACAGGCAGATCACAGTTTGCAAATGTGGTTTTGGCAGAAACATACATTGGATTATTTAGCAGGCGATTGGCAGATTTCTTATTCCTAAGGATCTCCAATACCTGTAGCAAGTGTTGGACTGTAGTGTATGCAAATTTTTCTTGCTGCACGAATAGATTGATTTGTTCAATACTCTGTAATATATCCTCATAATCATACTCAGATAATTCTTTTAAACAAAAATCTTTATTTTCCCTAGCCAGTGATGAAAGTTCATTAGTAGTTTCGTAAGTCCATTTAACTCCCCTGAAAGACAATTGCATTTCATTATCCGTTAATGGCAGAATCTCATTGCAGGTCTGATGCGCAGTCGCTAAAGATAACGATTCTGCAGATTGGACACGTTTTTTAGAACGTTTGGTTTTGCCTTTGACCTTGCTGTTTTTGGTGATTTATTCAAAGCTGCAGGAAAATTATCAGTAACACTTTCTGCTTGCTGATCATTTTTGCAAGCAATTGAAGGAGCAGCTGATTGGCCTGCTGCCAGGAGTTCATTAAGAGGAAAAGGCAATGGATCTATGCGCAACCAATTGTGAATTACAAAAGCTATAAATTGCAAAGGACTTTGTCTAAACTGAGTGTGATCTAAGACATCGATTGCCCAATCAAAAAGTTTGCCCTTAAAAAGAGCACAAATGATCCAATCAGACCAGGTAGAAATTGCAGAAGCCCGAAAGTCGGGATTGGCCAGAACTTTAACCAATTCTGATATAAATTTGTCTGTAACTTCAGGACCAAGCTTTTCAAATTTTTTAAAGGAGCAGGACCCCTGACAAACAGTGTCATAATTTCTGGAAATCCCCCCCACAATAGGGATTGGTAATGGGGCTACCATAATGTCACGCTTGGAGGTGTAATCTCCACAGTCAGCATACAACACATAAGCTGACGTGAAGGAGGTACACACACCAGCACAAGGGATCAGGATATCCCCAGTTTAGTGGAGGAGAGGACTGACTCCAATAGGAGATTGTGGCGCACAGAGCCGGTGCAGATCCGAACAGCCACAAACAACACTTTCGTAATAACGTCTCAGCGCAAAGTAGCGCTGAGCGCATAAACCAGGACTGAGGAGATCAGGACAGGTAGACAGAATCAACGCTTGCTTAACTAGCCACTACTTAGTGACAGCAAGCGTCCACAATAAGACAGACTGGAATGAGGCAGCCAATGCGTTTGCAGCGATGGCGTACCTCACGAAGACAGGACAAGATAGTCAGGAAATAGCAGGATCAAGATAGATGAACGTAACACAGACAAATATACAATAAGTATGTTTTCCTAGCGTATTACAATTACAGCTATCAATGAAACTATTTGTAACGTCTGACTAACATATGTATATATCGGCAATGAACCGATATATGACATAAGCAGGAACACTGACTAGCACTGGAGCAATACAGGGAACAGGGCTCAGAAGGATTCGCTATCTCTTCGCAGAGATGAACGCAATCCACAAACGGTAACAGGACAGGATTCAGAAGGATTCGTTATCTCTTCGCAGAGATGAACGCAATCCACAAACAGGACCAGGAACAGGATAACTAGCTCAGCACGGGTGCTCACGATACGCGCAAACTACCAAAACGTGCTGGAAGGCTGACTAACTGAACACAGGAAATAAACAGTTCGTGTACGTATATATCAGCGACACTGATGTATCACGTAACACGAATACAAGGAAAATAACAAAATGCGCAAGTATGCGTATATATTGGCGATGAACCAATATATGACACAAGACAAGCAAGTAACAACTTCTAGAACAAGAGCAGAACTAGGAGGACTCGCTGACCCCTTCGCAGGAGTCAGCGCAGTCCACACGGACTAGGAACGAAGTGGGGCACGAGCAGAGTAACAGACAGAATCTGAGACTATGGTAGCCCATCAAGCATTGCAGGAAGCAGTTCTTTATACTGAGGTCATCCAATGGGAGCAGACATGCAGATTCCCACACAGGTGAATGATAATCAGTCACAAGCTGACAGCAGGAAAGGCAGACAAAGCTATGCAGCTTGCATGGAAAGAGATCAGAACTGCCTGAGCTGCAGCACTACTACTTCCAGCAATACCGGCTGCAGCAGCGATCATGACAGTGCGCCACTCAGGGATGAATTTCTGCATAGGCCACGCCCTAGGAAACTCCAGCCCAAGGTGGTGGCTGGCCTTGGAAGAGAAGGACTGCTACGCTTAAGGCTCGTACACACGTGTGACTGAAGCCAACGACAGGTCCGTCGGCATCTCCCGCCGGGCGGGTTTTCAGCAGACTGTACAGCGTGTGTACAGTCTGTCGGTGGACTGATTTCACATAATCATACTTTCACATCGTACTTATAAATTACAATGTAAAATCATAATGTGAAATTTCAAGAAAAATCATAATTAATTTTGTTTGAAAAACGTAATCAGGAAACCATAAGTTTTGCGTCATTTTGTGCCGACTTTGGTGGTTAATTCCAAAGCCCCCATACATTCTATTGTCACTAAAATTGCTAGATATGTTTAGGGGAATAGAGGGAATAAGTCAAAAAAAAATTTCCCAAAAAGACCTTGTAGTTTTTGAGAAAATCCAGGAAAAATGTTTTTTAAACCATTTTTCTGAATTTACAAACACATTTTTCCTTTGCATTTTTACCATCTCTTTGACTTATTCCCACTACTCCCCTTAAAGGGAGTCCGAGGTGGGCTCATAAAATTAAAAAAAAAAAAAAAAGTAGGCTACATGATCTGGCGGGCTGAGCAGATCAGGTAGCCGCAAAAAACGCTGCTCCCCGATGCTTCCGTGGGCCGCAATGGTCCACTTTCAATTTCGTGACCTCTGGGTCACGATGCTGGAAAGAGAGATTAATTCTCTCATTCACAGCGTGCAGGGAGGCAGGGAAGCAGCAAGGGGCGTGGCCAGGGAGAGAGCGATGCCCAATGGCAGCTCTGGAAACCCTGCAGGGCATTTTTAGCAAAGACTCCCTCTCCTCCCATTACCCCCTGCCATACAAAGCAGTTTGGTGACAATAGCATGTTTGAGGGTTTTGCTATTAACAGCTAAAGTTGGCACAAAATTCAGTGAAATTTACACCTGCATCAGAAGCAGAGCCCTTAACCATTTCACTATCCAGCCACCACATAGAAGTGCAAAACTTCTGTACACAGAATGTGGGATCAATGGGGGAGGGGGGCTGGGGGGAGGTAGACAAGAAAGATGAGATAGGAGGTCAAAAGTGCTTAGGTGACAATAGTACAGAGTCTTCACCTGGGTCATATTAGAGAAAAGTGGGAGTCGGTGCAGGGTCAGAGAATTTGAGCTCCTGCAGTCATCAACAAGAACATTTCCTTTAATACAAGTTAGTCTTTCCTGGGTTTGATTCTCGCTCTGGGCATCACTCAGGTCTGCAATTGCACAACCGGTAATTCGCTAACCTTTCCGCGACCTTTGTTGCGGTCTGATACGAATCATTAGATGAGAGATGAAAGGACTTATTGCTTGATACGGCAATGTTTACAATTCAGGAATGTGTACGCGGTGCGCTCAATGTCTTCTGGAAAGGTGGGCTAATAGGAGTTTTACAAAATTAAAACAATCCCCATTCAAAACAAATGATTCTGTAATTCTGACCATATGCACAAGGCCGGTCTGAGGCAGAGGCTAGAGAGGCTCCAGCCTCAGGGTGCAGTGTAGGAGGGGGCGCACAACTCACTCATTCCCCTATTGTGTGTGAAGCAGAGAGAAATGAGAAAAAGGGGATACGTGGCAGTGACTGCAAGCCAGATAACTAGAGATTAAGGTGTTGGGGGCCCTGGGGCGTCTCTTTGTCTAATAGCAATCAGTGTGTGATGGTTGGGGTGGGAGGGATGGAGGGGCGCACTTTGGTATCTCAGCCTTGGGTGCTGGAGGACCTTGTCCCAGCTCTGCATAAACATGCTATAGAGGAGAATGGTGGGACAGGATAAAGCTATTTCAGGTGTGTCTGCCAGATCACACATCAGATTCTACTGAGGATTCCTGTAATGTCCTGCCAGCATAGATCTAATCTACAGGCCAATCCTTTGTAAAATAGAAAGCGGTGCATTTATTGCTACCTGTAAAAATGTCTTCTGATTTATTCACTGCCGACACGCAGCAGTTGTGTGGGTAATCTTCAGGTCACCCAGGCAGGGCCTAAACTCACCCTGGCAACTGGCAGCGAAAGATCCAATCGATTACACCCCCCCCCCCCCCCCCCCCTTCCCCATTGATGCAACTGGCAGCACAATGCAACTGGCAGCAAAGGACCCTATCACTTACACCCTCCCATGATGCAACTGGCAGCACAATGCAAATGGCAGCAAAGAACCCAATCGCTTACACCCCCCCATGATGCAACTGGCAGCACAATGCAACTGGCAGAAAAGGACCCAATCGTTTACATCTCCGCCCCCAAACTGTCGTGGGAGGGATTAAAGAAAACGGCCGCTGCATAAGTTTAACCCTCCCTCACCCACCTGCTCAGCTGCATTAATTATCCGGATGAATTCCGAATGAAACCCATTCGGAATTCATCCGGAGCTCATCCCTGTTCAGCATTACGGTTGGGCATTAGGTAGAGGGTTTTTTTAGGCACTAGAAGGGGGGGAGTGCAAGAAAGAATGGAAGAGGAGTAATGGATAGTAAAATATCCGTAAACTAAATTACAGATTTTTTTTAAGTCTCTCAATACAATTGTTGATCTCATCAGTTCATTTTCACGTCATGTTTGCTTTAGAGCTTCATACAGTAAGATTGCTCAACTTACGTGCTTAGCATAAGTAAATACCAGGTGCAAACTTTCACTTTGGCAGTTTCTGCGTAACCACAACAGTAAATATCTCAGAATCTCATCATGTATGTTTTCTTTACACAACAGTCACGGATGAAGACGCCCCGAATTCCTGCAGGGTACCAAATCTATCGGTGTGGAAGGAAATCTGAATCCTTTAAAGTGGACCTGACCTCTTGCACAGGACAGAAGGAAAACATAGGCAAATCCACCCTGTATGTATTTAGAGAGTTTAGCCTGACTAATTCCCCCTCATCTGTGTCTAATCACAAGTGTAATTTGATCTCTTCAGCTGTGTTAGCTCTGGAATCTCTTCTGCCATGGCAGAACAGCTAATTGGTAAACACAGGCTGTTATCAAAATGTCCAAAACCTGTCATGTGCTGAAATAATTTCCACCTACTGGAAGTGACAGGAACATAGGAGAACAGCAGTTTATGGCTCATTTTACTCTGCAAGAAAAAGATTTATTGCAGGATATGTATCAGCTGTAACAAATAAATGTTTTTCTTTAAAGGTTATTCTGCTGTTGCTTAATTTTTAGAGCAGAGAGGACGTTCTGAGTTCAGGTGCACTTTAAATGGAAAACTACCTATGCGTTTACAAATTGATACAACCAAACATCACGGTGATCTACACTCTGTTTACAGGTCTGAAATCTCAATTCTCTTCTGGGGTACAGACTGCCTAGAAGCTTCCCATCTTCCTACCTGACTAAAGCGGAGTACGATTGCAGCAAAACTCGCAAAAGTCAATGAGGGATCGCAACGATTCTCCACGCTTTAATCCAAAATGGTGGCCGTTCAAAGACAAACGATTGATGTGGGTCGTTTGCCACAAAAACTCGTTTGCAAAAATTGCGCCATGGGTACAGGCCATGCGCATATATTAGTCAATATTGCAGCTCGATCAATCTTCCAATACTTTTATCGAATCGGAAGAGCAACATGGCCACCAGACCGATCTTTTGAGCCGAAACAAAACTAGTTAAATGGATCATTCAGGGGTGCAGGTAAAATCTCTGTCCCAAGGGCTCGATTGGGTTGCGTGATGGTAATGGCAATCAATATTGCAACGTTAGACGGTGTTCTGACCAGTGTCCTCCCGACTGTACAATGTCCTCCTCCTTGCCCACGCTCAGTATTTGGACGGCTCACCTCTTCGCCGGAACCACGTGACACGGGCACATGTATGACATCATATTAAGCCCCTAAGTACCGGCACTCTCGGTGATGTCAAACACCAAAGGAGGGCACTGGGTTGTGCGGGCGGAGGAGAGGTAAGACTTTACACTGAGCACAGGGTGGGCACCTTACACTTGGGGGGCGGCCCTCTCTGATCAGATTCCATCAGAGGGGGATCTATCTAATGGTCGAGTCCATACATCAAGCAAAGGCCATATTTATACTTCTTCTGCCCCCTAGGCCAAGTCCAGTGGCGTAGCTACAAACCTCTGGGCCCCGATGCGGAATCTGGATGTGGGCCCCCCGGCAACAACAGCCCCCCCTCCCCCGGCAACACCCGACGCACACACATATCCGAATCCCTATAGCCAGCTATAGGTCCCCCCAGTATAGGTAGCCAGACATAGGTAAGCCAGTATAGTTGCCCCCGGTATAGGTTAGCCAGGTAGGTGCCTCCAGCATAGGTAGCCAGTATAGTTGCGCCCAGTATAGGTGAGATAGGCAGGCGCCGCCGGTATAAGTTAGATAGATAGGTGCCCCCAGTACAGGTTAGCTAGGTGGGTGCCTCTAATATAGGTAGCCAGAATAGTTGCCCCCAGCATAGGTTAGATAGGTAGGTGCCCCCAGTATAGGTTAGTGAGGTAGGTGCCTCCAATATAGGTAGCCAGTATAGTTGCCACCTGTATAGGCTAGCTAGGTGCCCCCAATACAGGTTAGATAAGTAAGTGCCCCCAGTATAGGTTAGATAGGTAGGTGCCCCCCAGTATAGGTTAGATTAGGTAGCTGCCCCCCAGTATAGGTTAGATGAGGTAGGTGCCCCCCAGTATAGGTTAGATTAGGTAGCTGCCCCCCAGTATAGGTTAGATAGGTAGGTGCCCCCCAGTATAGGTTAGATTAGGTAGGTGCCCCCCATTACAGGTTAGATTAGGTAGGTGCCCCCCAGTATAGGTTAGATTAGGTAGCTGCCCCCCAGGATAGATTAGGTAGCTGCCCCCAGGATAGATTAGGTAGGTACCCCCCATTATAGGTTAGATTAGGTAGGTGCCCCCCAGTATATGTTAAATTAGGTAGCTGCCCCCCAGGATAGATTAGGTAGCTTCCCCCCAGGATAAGTTAGATTAGGTAGCTGCCCCCCAGGATAGATTAGGTAGCTGCCCCCCCCAGGATAGATTAGGTAGCTGCCCCCCAGGATAGATTAGGTAGCTGCCCCCCAGGGTAAATTAGGTAGCTGCCCCCCAGGATAGGTTAGAGTAGGTAGCTGCCCCCCCAGGATAGGTTAGAGTAGGTAGCTGCCCCCCAGGATAGGTTAGATTAGGTAGCTGCCCCCCCCCCCCAGATAGCTTAGGTAGGTAGCTGCTCCCCCAGGATAGGTTAGGTAGGTAGCTGCCCCCCCAGGATAGGTTAGGTAGGTAGCTGCCCCCCCCCCCCAGGATAGGTTAGGTAGGTAATTGCCCCCCAGGATAGGTTAGGTAGGTAGTTGCCCCCCCAGGATAGATTAGGTAGGTAGCTGCCCCCCAGGATAGGTTAGGTAGGTAGCTGCCCCCCAGGATAGGTTAGAGTAGGTAGCTGCCCCCCAGGATAGGTTAGGTAGCTGCCCCCCCAGGATAGGTTAGATTAGGTAGCTGCCCCCCCCCAGGATAGGTTAGGTAGGGCCGCATGACCCTCCAAACGGACATGGGCCCCCCGGGCCCCTCCCCCGCCTCCTCAGGAGCCGGAGCCAGTCGCCATGGCGACCGTTGCGACCGCGGGCCCTACGCCATTGGCCAAGTCCCTGCAGCATCACCGCTCCTATTCCATGTGCAACATCTATATACTGCAGCCCCTCTCTTCCATGCACAGCTCCCTTGGACATTAGCTTCCTCTTCATGTGTTGCTCCCAATTTTCTGCCTTCTCCTTCATATACATATCAAGCTCTTTTTCATGCCCAGGTGCCCCATTGAGCTGCAGCCGCCCAAGGCCCAGGCCTTTTGGCCTTTCCAGAAATCCAGCACTGACATCAAGTGATGTATGGCCAACTTAACCACTTGAGGACTGCGGTGTTAAACCCTAGTGACCAGGCCATTTTTACTTAATTGGGCCACTGCAGCTTTAAGGCAAAGCTGCAGGGCCGCACATCACAGCACACTAGTGATCCCCCCCCCCTTTTCCCCCCACCAAAAGAGCTTTCTGTTGGTGGGGTCTGATCGTTCCCTCTATGTTGTTGTTTTTTTTAATGTAAATATTTTTATTATTATTTTTTAAATAAAAAAACATATTTCTTTAAATGTTTTCCCTCCGTCCCCCAGTCAGCCAATCACTGGGATCGCTTCTGTGTCACCCAGGGGGACAGCGTCTCACACGGCTGTCCCCAGTACAGCACTGCTGCTGATCGCAGAGCTGTACTACCCTATTAGACGGCGGTTTCGCCGTTTAAGTCTCCTGAGTGGCAGGGTGGAGCTCCGCCCCCCAAGCAGGAGAAGCGCGCGCATCGTGCGCTTGATCTCCTGCTAGACTATAGACGGCCATTCATGCCAATCGGCGTGGAGCGGTCCTGGGGCTGCTGCACTGTTCACGTCAATTGGCGTGGAGAAGTCGGCAAGTAGTTGAAGGACCACAGGTTTAAGACTAGTCCCTCTCTTCATGGGGGATTCTCAGCATGGCCTTTATACTTTATAAAGACACTCCAAGAAAAAGGATTTATACAAGAAAAGGATTTATACAAAGATGCTGGCCAGCCTCTCTGCTCCCCCTTACACTTTTTTGGCAGATGGATGGAGCAACTGCCATTCACTAAGTGCTTTTAAAAATTAAGAAAAACCAGAGAATCCCCCATAGAGTCCAAAACCTGCCATGTGCTGAAAGAATTTCACCTACTGGAAGTGACAGGAACATAGGAGAAAAGTCGTTTATGGCTCATTTTACGCTGGAAGAAAATGATTTGTATGTGTTTACTTGTATTTTATATTTCCAGATTTCTGCAATCCTTTAACTTGTTTTCCACACCTGGACCAATCCATCTACTGCAGGCAAACTTGGCCACTCCCATATCACAGTCTCTGTTAGGAGTCATGAAGAATAACTTTTTACATGCACATGTTTTCTATGTTGACAAACAAGGGAGCAGAAACAGGTTTTGCCATTGATCTGTGTAGTATATAGGAAGGAACTAAAGGAAGTGCCTTTTTTTCTCAGCAATAACAGCAACATTTGTAACTACAATCAGGGCCGGGCCGAGGCAGGAGAGGCTCCAGCCTCAGGGCGCAGTGTAGGAGGGGGCGCACAATTCAGTCAGCTGTCATTCCTAATTGTGTTTTAAGCAGAAAGAAATAAGAAAAGGGGATACATAGCAGTGACTGCAAGCCAGATAACTAGATATTAAGGTGTTGGGGAGGTTGTGGGCCCTGTGGCACCTCTTAGTCTAATAGCAATCAGTGTGTGATGGCTGGGGTGGGAGGGATGGAGGGGCGCACTTTGGTGTCTCAGCCTTGGGTGCTGGAGGACCTTGTCCCGCCTCTGACTACAATAATAACATTTATAAAGCACTTTTCTCCCACAGGACTCAGAAGAGCTTGGCATGTCTCGGAATGAGTTATGTCACACAAGCAAGAGCTACATGTCTGAAAATGCTGGGCTGGACAGGTGGTCTTTCAATCTGGATTTATACATCCCCAAGGATGGAGCGGTCTTAATTGAGAGTGGTAAGGCCCTCCAAAGTGTAGGGGCAGCATGACAGAAGGTTGTGGTTCTGAAGCTTTTGAGGTGAACAGATTATTAGATCCTGTTGATCTGAAATTCGTTAAGGTATGATGCAGTTACAACCAATACTACATGTGACATGATTAGATAAATATGATTAGATACTGACCACCATTTCTACCACTCCATACACAGTTTCCGTTTACCTACTGTCCTATACCTTAGACTTTTAGACTGTAAGGCCTTTTGGGCAGAGCTCCCTTCCCCTTTTGTATCACAATGCTGTGTAATGGGTGTACATACATCCCACCCCTGTGTAATGCTGTGTAATGGGCGTACAAACCTCCCACCCCTGTGTAATGCTGTGTAATGGGTGTACATACATCCCACCCCTGTGTAATGCTGTGTAATGGGCGTACAAACCTCCCACCCCTGTGTAATGCTGTGTAATGGGTGTACATACATCCCACCCCTGTGTAATGCTGTGTAATGGGCGTACAAACCTCCCACCCCTGTGTAAAAATATGTAGTTAATTTGTTCACTGCATCAGCTGTTATCCACTCTTGTATTGTATTACCTGTTGTATTGTTTATTTTGTATTTTTATACCCTGTGTGCTGTTGTACAGCGCCACGGAAGATGCTGGCGCTATATAAATCAATAATAAATAGATAAACAGATGTATATGTACTACAGCAAGAGTTAAAAAGCTAGAGCTGAAGCCAAAAGAGTTTTTTTTATCTGAGTGAGGAAAGGCTTGTGATAAGGGATTAGTGCTGAAAAATTTTAAGGGTCTGTTTGTTTTTCAGTTCAGCAACGCAGATTTGTCACAGCTGCTGTTTAGAATTTAGTCTCAAAATGAAGTCCTTAAAATGAACATACAAATATATGACTCAGTTCTATTTTATATTTACCTTTAAAGCGGATCCGAGAGGAAAAACTAACTATAATAAGTAACTTGTTTATATATCTTATCTAAAGTTGAGATAGTTTACACAGCAAATCTAGCTGCAAACTGCTTCAACAGAATATTATTATTTCTTCCTATGATACAATGACAGCAGCCATGTTGTTTGTAAACATTACACACAGGCAAGCTGATCTGCATCTCCAGCACTCAGCCTGTGAAAACTTAATTCCCCCTCCTCCCTCCTCCCCTCTGTCTCTGAAATCTCTGGCTAGTAACACCTCCCCCTCCTCCTGCCCAGACTGAGCTCCCATAAGCCCTTGCTACTGTCTGAAAATGCCAAGGCACTCTGAAAAGCTGTGGGCGAGGCTTGTTTAGTTTATAGGGAATTAGAGTATTAAAACAAAAACAAAAAAGTATTTGGCTTGAGGAATGCCCTATAAACTATATGTAAGGAACACAATTATACAATGAGAAAAGGTTTATCTCGGATCCACTTTAAGCCCTGTTACACCCATCCACTTTTGATCAGCCAGTTATTGGCCAATTGTACAACCTCCATCTACAGTAGCCCCATCTACACGATACGATTCTTTGTACGATTCAATTACAATTCTATTTACGATCCGATTAAATCCGACATGTCCGATCATGATTCGATTCGATTCAATTCGATTTGCCATTGTTTTGCAAAGGCAAATCGAATTGAATCGAATCGAATCATGATCGGACATGTCGGATTTAATCGGATCGTAAATAGAATCGTAATTGAATCGTACAAAGAATCGTATCGTGTAGATGGGGCTGTATGAAAGGTAAACGATTTTAAGTACTATGATCAGATTGTGCGGGTAAGATCTTATACTACATGGAGATGATAAAATTGGCCAATCACTGAATGTGTGTTCGCATACAATTAATCATCTCACAAGTTTATTTTCACTTCAGCTTTACTTTAAAGGTTCCCAATATACAGTCTTAACTGTACCATCTTGGTCAGTTTTACTAAAATCCATGAAGTTGAAAGATGAACTATTTGAATACAATATAAACAGATGCTTTAGGTAGCTCCTCATACTACTCAGCTCAGATGTCATGTGACTAAATAAGATTGTACAGTCAAGAATGTATGATGTTACATATGGCCATTAAATTTGATTCTACCATTTTCTTTCAGGCTTTACTACATCCTGTTATATTTTAGTTTACCTCAAAGTGGACCTGAACTCTTGCACAGGACAGAAGGAAAACATAGAGAAATCCACCCTGTATGTATTTAGAGAGTTTAGCCGGTCAAATCCCCCCTCACCTGTGACTAATCACTACTGTAATTTGATCTCTTCAGCTGTGTCAGCCCAGGAATCTCCTCTGCCACAGCAGAGCAGCTAATTTGTAAACACAGGATGGTAACCCTATGTGTGCTTCCATGAAAGCAGGAAGAAGACACACTGCAGATTTATTGCAGGATTTGTAACAGCTGTAACTAATAAATGTTTTCCTTTAAAGGTTATTATGCTGTTGCTTCTCTTTTAGAGCGCAGAGGACGTTCTGAGTTCAGGTCCGCTTTACCAATCTGCTCAAAGTATTCTCAGTCTATTTGCTATTATACTAATGACAATAGATGTGGTAGGATTGGACAAGATTGTACAATCAACATTGTATGGTGTATGGCCATCTTTAGACTTCATCTCTCTAATTACAGGAAGAAAGCGTACATACATAAGAGCTAGCAATGCCAAAATGTATTTAGCAACTACAGGCGGTCAATTAGATAGTCATCGCTCTGCTTTGCATGCAGATTGAGGGTAGGAACACACTAGGCAGAAACGCTAGCATTGCGTAAAACTCTAGCGTTAACATGTATAATGTAAGGAAATGGGCCTCATGAAAAAAACGCATTTGTTGGTGTTCTGTAATGTGCGGTTTACAAAACGCTGAACCTGCTGCATGTTTTTCCAAAACACATCTAAAAACACACATAATGTATTTCAATGGTGATGCAGAGGTATAGCACTTTATTGCGTTTTTTTAATGCATTTTTGTATAAAAACCAAGTGTGATGATGTATTTCCGCTTCCTGTTGACTTCCTAATGATGTGCCAGCGAGGACATCGAAAATGTGTTTTTATACTGGCCACATTCCCAAATTTTTTTTGCATTAAACGCATATCAGAAACGCATACAAAACGCACAAAAACGCACTTGCGATTCATATGTGCAAAACGCAAACGCAGTAAAACGCAAGCAAAATACATGTGCAAAACGCAAACACACTAAAAACACACATCATTGTGACAAAGAAACGCACAAACGCTTATGCAGAAAAACGCAACCTTTCACACACCGCCTAGTGTGTACCCAATGTGATAGATAGTAAGCCAATTTTGATTGGTGAAGTTGCAAACTATGATTTGGAGTAAATTTTCATGCAAGCTTGTTATTAGGCTCTATGCCGTGATGGGACTGCAATGTGCAGGTTATACAATCAGCAGAAACAGTCCAGCAACAAAGCAAGGCTGAAGATTGTTTTTTAACCATTGGCTGCTAGGCTCTGCTTTTCCCCCCATCTTTGTAGGAGCGTTTCTCGCTTGCAGCCTGGCTCCCCTGCGGTCGCGCGGTCGCTGTAACTCACGGTATTGGCGCGCATCTCCTGTAGACGCTCGTCTTCCTCCGTCTCTCTCTCTCTGAGGCTGCGAGGGGGTTTCTGTGTTCTTATAATAAAGGATCAGCCACTTCCTGTGTTGGCTGCGCTCACAGCTACACAATAGGTGTGTGTATGTTTCTGTGTGTTTACACTGCAGCACTTGGAGTGTCCGAATGACATACACACAATGGCATCTGGCAATTAGTTTTTTACTTCAAAAAAAGCTGACCAAACTTTTTGGCAGGAACGTTGAAATATTTCTTTTAACCGAGACGGAATTTCCTACCAAAAACTTCAACTCACAACTAGAGATGTCGGTAGCAAAAGTAGTCAGGAGCACCAAAATAGGCCAGTAGTATGGTGTGCCTTGGTCCCACCCCAGTACCCAAGGGGTCACCACGATATCAACCTTCAAGGACCGGCACTGCACGAACAGATGTATGCCCAATTACTTTATTCCGTTTCCCGAACCATTCGCCGGCGAACCCCTCACCCTGTACTACTTCCGGGTCACTATGACCCGTAGTAGTACAGCTGCGCGGGGCCGGTGGTGCTCGTCCTTGATCTCGCGCCTGTTAACCGGGCACTTTCTGCGCATGTGCGTGACGTCATGAGTGATGTCGCGCTCATGCGCAGAGAGTGGCTGGCAACAGGCGCGCGATGAAAGACGCGCACCGCCGGCCCAGCGCAGCCGTACTACTCCGGGTCATAGCGACCCGGAAGTAGTACGGCCACATAGAGGTTCATGGACGAACTGTTCGCTCACATTTACATTTACTCACAACACGCCATTTATGCTAAACATGCTGTATGTGTGTTTATGAGGGGCTCCAACAAGCATAGATTATTATTATTTTAGTATTTACATAGCACCGACATCTTCCGCAGTGATGTACAGTGTATATTGTCACTTAACTGTCCCTCAGAGGAGCTCACAATCTAATCCCTACCATAGTCATAAGTCTATGTACAGTATGTATCGTGTAGTGCAGGGGTCAGGAACCTGTTTGGCTGAGAGAGCCATAAACGCCACATATTTTAAAATGTAATTCTGTGAGAGCCATACAATATGTTTCAAACTGGCACAGTGCACATGCGCAGCAGAGGGCTCACGTCCCTGTTGCCATGGTGATGTGTATACAGTTGATCCTCCAGGCAGCGGAAGTGTCAGACATGTCTTCAGCTTCTCTTGGGTTTCAGCAACATCAGCAATTTCCCCGAGAGCCAGACAGGAGAAATACCGACTAACTGCTTGTACAATTAGCTAGCTGACTTGGGGGTTGATTCACTTTGGAGGATGAGATCCCTGCACTTTGGCCCAGTAGGCTGCCTGTCAAGTAACAGGCATCCTATTGGGCCAATCAAAGTGCGGGGATCTCGTCCTACAAAGTCACTGGACCTGACAGGATCCAGGCTGAGACAACTGGAGCAGCCGTTAGTTTTGGGTGGAGCGTGAGTAAGTTATTAGTGCATGCTACAGCAGTAGTGTGCTTACTTTGAAAATTTGACTTGCGCTGCCACACTAAGCTGCGCTGCTTGAGCCCCCAGCTGATTTGCCTGTGAGCCAGATGTAGCCATCAAAAGAGCCACATCTGGCTCCTGAGCCATAGGTTCCCTACCCCTGGTATAGTGTATGTATCGCAGTCTAGGGCCAGTTTTTTCTAGGGGTAAGCCAATTAACTTATCTGTATGTTTATGAGATGTGGGAGTCAGAGAAAAGTTTACCTGTTCTCCTAACTTATGCATAATTATTGTAAAAATGAAGCACTTTTTTTTTAATACATTATTTTCACTGGAGTTCCTCTTTAAAAGGCAGTTTATTGATAAGATGTGAAAATATTGCCTAGGATAAAACTCAGGAGAAAAAAAATAATTGAATAAGAGCCAGTGGGCTGTATGCAATTAACCTCTCCAGAGTTTTCTCCTAAGTGCAGTTAGGGCTTGTTCACACCTAGGGCGTTTTCGTTTTTATTTAAGTGCCGGCGATTTTAAAAAAATCGCCCTAAAAGCGTTTGTGCAATGATTCCCTATAAGAGAGTTCACATATGAGCGGTTCGATTCCGACCCGCTCACCAAAGCGCTGCCTGTACCATTTTCGGGGTGATTTGCTTTAATGGAAGGTATAGGGAAAAGCTTGAAGAATCGCTTTGTATAGCGAGTTCCCCAGCGCTTTAATCAATAAATACATTGTATTTATTAATTTCCGGGTGAAAGATTTCACTTCCTGACTGACGTCAGGAAGTGAAAAAACTAATCGCTCTGCAAAAGCGCTTAGAAAAGCGCTTTACAAAAAAATCCATAACGCGCAGGAGGAGGCGCTAAACAAAATCGGGCACATAGTAACAGAGTTATTTGAGTTGAAAAAAAAGACATACGTCCATCGAGTTCAACCAGAAAACAAAGTACAATACCAGCCTGCCAGCCTGCTCCCTCACATATCCCTGTTGATCCAGAGGAAAGTACAACACCAGCCTGCTCCCTCACATATCCCTGTTGATCCAGAGGAAAGTACAACACCAGCCTGCGCCCTCACATATCCCTGTTGATCCAGAGGAAAGTACAACACCAGCCTGCTCCCTCACATATCCCTGTTGATCCAGAGGAAAGTACAACACCAGCCTGCTCCCTCACATATCCCTGTTGATCCAAAGGAAGGTGAAAAAAACCCTTACAAGGCATGGTCCAATTAGCCCCAAAAGGGAAAAAAATTCCTTCCCATTTCCAGATGGCAATCAGATAAAATCCCTGGATCAACATCATTAGGCATAACCTAGTAATTATAGCCATGGATGTCTTTCAACGCAGGGAAAGCATCTAAGCCCCCTTTAGATGCAGAAAATCGCAAAACGCTGGCATCAGCAATGGCGTTTATGATGTGAACAAGGCCTTAGTGATCTTTTCAAACTTGTCAATAAAATGCCTTTTAAACTGACTGCAAGCAAAAAAATATCCAAAATAGTTTGGATGGTACTTTTCCACCTATTTGTTGGTACTTTGCCAATTGCAACGTGCTGAAAAAAATAATAAAATATATACTGTTTAAGACCAGCCCAGGTCTTCCCAGGTCGAAATATTGGCCTGCAAAGCCAAAAGATCTGCAGCAATCAATATAAACTATCCAAGACCATTGCAGCTTAATTAAATGAATAATGGTACCAGCCAACAGCCATTTCATTGTTATGCTATTCTGATCTCTTTTCTTATGCTAATCAGTAGTGCCCCATTCAGGTGTTAACATCCTATCCCTTTCTTAATCAAACTAGCAGTGAGTGGTATGTACATTTCCTAAAACAAAGCTTTGTGGTGCCCCCTCCAACAGGTGTCACTCCAGGCCCATGTCTGGTTTGACAATGCCTAAAAACAGCCCTGAATGTCACTAGAGCGTCACAGGCTGCCACTGGTATCCTCTACCTACTTCATGATGAAGCTGGTGGATGTTAGAGTCCTCGCGGTCCTCCACTTTCCGTTTGAGGATTCCCCACAGATGTTCAATAAGGTTTAGGTCTGGAGACATGCTTGGCCAGTCCAGAATCAGAATATTTTATTTCGCCAAGCACGACGGGGTCGTGCCCAGAATTAGATTTAGCAAATACAGGGCTAGTGTGAAAAAGAACAAGACATACGATACAAATACATAGTAAGCAGCAGGACAATATAAAGGATACAGTTACAGCAATTGGACACATATTAACACTTATACATGTAGTGTGCAGCCGTGCAGTCAGGCTAGGTGCTACCAGTAGAGAGACCTAAGAGTTCAGATAGTTTACGGCTGAGGGGAAGAAACTGTTCCTATGCCTTGTGGTCCTGGTGTAGATGGATCGGAATCTCCGGCCTAAGGGAAGTCTACTGAAGAAGCGAAAGCCGGGTGGGATGGATCATGAACGATCTTACGAGCTCTGGAGTGCAGTCTAGAGTTGAAGATTTGGTCTAGGGAGGGGAGTGGTTTCCCGATGATTCTCTCCGCTGATCTGATGACCCTCTGCAGTTTGTGTCTGTCGCTGGCAGAGGAGCCAGCATACCAGACCAGGATGGAGGAGCAGAGGACAGATTCAATTGTGGCAGTGTAAAAGCTCGTCAGAAGCTCTTTAGTTGGCGTAGGAAAAATAGTCTCTGCTGGGCTTTTTTCTGGGTGGAGGTTGTGTTGGCTTTCCAAGTCAGGTCCTTAGAGATTGTCGTGCCGAGGAGCCGTGCGCAGGGAACGTTCTCAACTACCGTGCCATCAATGCTGATCGGGGGTGGAGTGGTAGCGTGTTTCCTAAAGTCGATGATCATCTCAACCGTTTTTGCAGTGTTGAGGACCAGCCCATTCTCCCTGCACCAGTGGCAAATTCTGTCAATCTGGTGGCGATACTCCTGCTCATCATTCCCAGAGATGAGGCCAACAATGGTGGTGTCGTCAGCGAACTTGATTACTTTGACGGAGTTCGCAGTGGACCTGCAATTGTTAGTGTATAGGGATCCAGCATCTTTACCCTCAAATTCTTTAGCAAGGCAGAGGCCGTGGTCGACTTTGCAGTGTATTAGACTGTGACGTTAGTGGAGCGGTAGTCACCAAGGGACACACATGAGACAATCAAAATGCGATGGTCTTCGAACATCGACATCCAAGGTCAGTGTGAATATCGCCACGGAACCCCCATGTCTGTATTTTTAATGGGTGGTTGGTGTTCCCCCATCACACACCCAGTGAGATGCGCTATAGGGAAATGTTGCTCTTAGCACCATTCACAATGTACTTTCCCTTACACAGGCTCACAATCCAGTGTTAAACTGCCCAAAGGGATTAATAGGTTTAGTCAAGGACGGATTTACCATAAGGCGCTGTTCACATGCCTACAGGCGCCTGAAGATGGAAAGGCGGCTTCAGAGGCGGGACAAGGTCCTTCAGCACCCAAGGCTGAGACAGCAAAGTGCACCCCTCATCCCTCCCACCCGTCACACACTGATTGCTATTACACTAAGAGGTGCCCCAGGGCCCCCAACCCCCCCAACACCTTAATCTCTACTTATCTGGCTTGCAGTCGCTGCCATGTATCCCCTTTTCTTATTTCTTTCTGCTTCAAACACAATTGGGAATGACAGCTGAATGAATTGTGCGTCCCCTCCTACACTGCGCCCTGAGGCTGGAGCCTCCCCAGCCTCTGCCTCGGCCCGGCACTGGGCGGCTTGCTCCCCTCTCCAAGTGCCTCCCTCCCTTCCCTATGCAGAGAGATTACTCACCCATCTCATCTGCCAGAACATATGTGCCTATAGGCTCCTGAGATGTAAATCCAGGCCTGGGTTTACAGGGAGTGCAGAATTATTAGGCAAATTAGTATTTTGACCACATCATCCTCTTTATGCATGTTGTCTTACTCCAAGCTGTATAGGCTCGAAAGCCTACTACTACCAATTAAGCATATTAGGTGATGTGCATCTCTGTAATGAGAAGGGGTGTGGTCTAATGACATCAACACCCTATATCAGGTGTGCATAATTATTAGGCAACTTCCTTTGGCAAAATGGGTGAAAAGAAGGACTTGACAGGCTCAGAAAAGTAAAAAATAGTTAGATATCTTGCAAAGGGATGCAGCACTCTTACAATTGCAAAGCTTCTGAAGCGTGATCATCGAACAATCAAGCATTTCATTCAAAATAGGCAACAGGGTCGCAAGAAGCGTGTGGAGAAGCCAAGGCGCAAAATAACTGCCCATGAACTGAGAAAAGTCAAGCGTGCAGCTGCCAAGATGCCACTTGCCACCAGTTTGGCCATATTTCAGAGCTGCAACATCACTGGGGTGCCCAAAAGCAAAAGGTGTGCAATACTCAGAGACATGGCCAAGGTAAGAAAGGCTGAAAGACGACCACCACTGAACAAGACACACAAGCTGAAACGTCAAGACTGGGCCAAGAAATATCTCAAGACTGATTTTTCTAAGGTTTTATGGACTGATGAAATAAGAGTGAGTCTTGATGGGCCAGATGGATGGGCCCGTGGCTGGATTGGTAAAGGGCAAAGAGCTCCAGTCCGACTCCGACGCCAGCGAGGTGGAGTACTGGTTTGGGCTGGTATCATCAAAGATGAGCTTGTGGGGCCTTTTCGGGTTGAGGATGGAGTCAAGCTCAACTCCCAGTCCTACTGCCAGTTTCTGGAAGACACCTTCTTAAAGCAGTGGTACAGGAAGAAGTCTGCATCCTTCAAGAAAAACATGATTTTCATGCAGGACAATGCTCCATCACACACATCCAAGTACTCCACAGCGTGGCTGGCAAGAAAGGGTATAAAAGAAGAAAAACTAATGACATGGCCTCCTTGTTCACCTGATCTGAACCCCATTGAGAACCTGTGGTCCATCATAAAATGTGAGATTTGCAAGGAGGGAAAACAGTACACCTCTCTGAACAGTGTCTGGGAGGCTGTGGTTGCTGCTGCACGCAATGTTGATGGTGAACAGATCAACAGATCAAAACACTGACAGAATCCATGGATGGCAGGCTTTTGAGTGTCCTTGCAAAGAAAGGTGGCTATATTGGTCACTGATTTGTTTTTGTTTTGTTTTTGAATGTCAGAAATGTATATTTGTGAATGTTGAGATGTTATATTGGTTTCACTGGTAAAAATAAATAATTGAAATGGGTATATATTTGTTTTTTGTTAAGTTGCCTAATAATTATGCACAGTAATAGTCACCTGTACACACAGATATTCCCCTGAAATAGCTAAAACTAAAAACAAACTAAAAACTACTTTCAAAAATATTCAGCTTTGATATTAATGAGCTTTTTGGGTTCATTGAGAACATGGTTGTTGTTCAATAATAAAATGATTCCTCAAAAATACCACTTCCCTTATAATTCTGCACTCCCTGTAGTTTCACTTTCTCCTGGTGGCTTTATCAGTCACTGTGTTGTACCAGTTTTTTATGCCTGAGTGCAAAATAATAGGCTTGATTTATAGTGGGGAACTTCTGTGTGCAAGCTACACTGATAGAAACCTCTGGAATCTAAAGATAGCATGTTGCCAACATATGATAATAGATATTCAATAATTATGCAAGATGGCAGCTTCCACTATTAGCTGAATGTGACCAGAGAGAAAGTTGTGATTTTTCACATAGACAAGGCTAAGTTCACAGTGGTCAGTTGCATGACTTCCTGGTTTAACATAATCATGTCTAGCAACTCAGAACCATACTTATCTATCAGCTGACCAAACTGATCACATGCTTCTCCATGAGTTCTCCTAAGCATTCCCATTGCTACTTAGGAGACAAGTTATTATTTGTTTACTATGCCATACACTAGTCCCGCATCAACAGCAGACAAATTGTTAAAAATCCAGCCTAGAGTTATGATATTCCCACCAGAAATGAGTGTAATGATACTTAAGTTTTGATAAAGCTGAAAGCAGACCTGTGAAGTAGACTGTTATTCTAATCTGGGCACATAGGAGTAGCTATGGGTGGGCAAGCGGGGACACATGCCCCCGGGTGCAGCTCTATAAGGGGGCTGAGCACGGCCACTGCAGCTCCACATGCTTCTCTCCCCGCCTCTGCAGAGGAGTGCAGAAGTGTTAACAGCAGTAGAAAAAGCAGGAGACGTCCGGCTATCTAAAGGGGGGCACGTCTGGCTATTTATAGGGGAGCACACCTCACTATCTAAATGGGGGAGTGGGCACATGTGGCTGTCTATAGGGGGGCACATTTGGCTATTTAAAGGAGCGCACATCTGGCAATCTAAACACGGAAAGGGGGCACATTTGCCTATCTAAATGGGGGAAGGGGGGCACATATTGTTATCTTTAAGGGGGAGGGGGGTACATCTGGCTATCTAAATAGCATTTGTACAATTGACTCCACCCATGACCATGTCTACGCTCTGATGTGTGGCCACGTACAGTTTGCCTAGGTGTGTGTGTGTGTGTGTGTGTGGGGGGGGGGGTGCAAAAACTGTCTTTGTCCCTGTGCGCTGAAAACCCCAGCTACGCCTCTGTCTGGGCATGATCATGGACGATGTAATTATAGGTTGCCTACAGTGAAAACTACTAGGCTGCAATATTACCTATATTGAGCTTCAATATTTACAACTGCACTAATCTTGATGTTAATCACTGCTATATGTTTGCCATTCTTTGCTATGGAAAAACATTCAGGTAAGTATGTTTTTTAACATTATTTTTCCCCTCAAGTTTACTTTAAAGAGAACCAGAGATGAAGCATTCTCTTGTATTTTACCTTATAAATGACAGTAAACACCTAATCTGCTCTTTGTTTCATTGTTCTCTGTTTAATCTGACTGTTATCATCTCTGATAAGAATTCCCGACTGAGCACTCAGTCTAGCTTTGCTAAGGAAAGATTATAGCTGAGTCTGTCTTCTCTGGTGTCTTTTCAAGCCCAAGCCTGCCCCCTTGTGGCTCTGCTATAATGACTCAGCTATAATTATTCCCTGCAAAGCCAGAATGAATGCTCAGTCCGGGATTCTTATCACAGCTGATAACAGACACTTTTAGCAGTGAGGATGAAACAGAGAGCATGGTAAGTGTTTTCTGTAATGTTCTTACTGATATATATGGTAAAATACACAAGGGTGCTTCGTCTCTGGTTCCCTTTAAGTGAGCAAAAAAGATCTCCCATGAGGCATCACTGCTGAATATGCAAATCATCTCTTTATGCCTAAAAGCCAGACACACATCCAGAACCGCCGGTGTATAGTGAGCCTATACATTTTACAGAGTCATATCTAATCCTATATGCATGCAATTGTTGCTCCTCATCAGTGCTGTGCAAGCCATGGTCTAATATGGCTCTCTGAGGCAGAGATGGATTAAGATGTAATAGGGCCTTAAACAAGGTAGTAGATTTGTGGTCACGCAGTGATGTCACAGGACAGGAGTGCGCTAGCTCCTCCCACTCCTGCACCCCGGCGTGCGCTCTCCACTGCAGTGAGCATCACATGCTGAGTGGAGGCGCAGGGAAAGTGAGCGTGCTCCTTTCCTGTGACATCACTCCGCGCAGCCACAGGGAGCAGAACAGACATACTGCGCAAGCGCAGTGCAGTATGTCCGGGTTTGGAGCAAGTGTAGGAGTGTAGGAGAATGGTGAGTGATGGAGGGGAATGGGAGGCACGGTAAGTATTTGCTTATACCCCACTACCCACTACACCTTCACTTTTTACTAGTCTTTTGGCTCTGGTATCCTTCATCATATTCTTAAAAATGTTCAAAATGGAAGTAATATCGTGTTGAACAGCAGTGGCGTAGCTAAGGAGCTATGGGCCCTGGTGCAAGTTTTACATGGGGCCCCCAAGCACTGTATACATAACAATTGATTTGGCGCACCAAAACTTTCCAAGGACAACCACAGTGTGCACTCTGGCCCAAGGGCCCTGATGCCATCGCAACCTCTGCACCCCATATTGTTACGCCACTGTGAACAGGCTGTTTACAGAACACAGCAGATTGAGTAAAGACGTGTTATTAGTCATGGCCAGCAGGTGGCGGCAAAGATCTGTGTTATTTGTGTTTTAAACCGTAAAAATGTAAGCATGCCAAAAACTTTTGGGAGGATGTTAGACCCTCTGCCATCCCTAATGCTAGGTACACACCATAGAATTTTGTGTTAGATGGTTCGATTTCTCATAGAAGTGAAGGGAAATTGATAAGAAAAGATAAGAGAATCGAACGGAAAATCGACCGAAAAAACGCATCGTGTGTACCTAGTATAGAGTCAGAAATCAGCATTTATCAGTCCTGGAGGATTTCATAATGATTGATGGATGTTAAAGTAAAAATAAATAAATTGCCCATTTACTCACCTGGGGATTCTTCCAGCCCCTTGAAGTCTTCCTGGTCCCTCGCCTGCATGCCGCAGTCTGCCGTTCCTCTGATGTCGCCCTCAAACACTGGATGTGCAGCCCTGTGCCGCACACATTGCGCTCCCGTGGCTGGAAATGCTAAATTGCTACTGCACATGCGCAGAACACTCCAGGCCGCGGGAGCATGATAGAGGAGGTGCGGCAAGCCTGGGCATGCACAGTGGCTGGCTGACTGGTTAGTAGGCCGGATTATAAAGGGGGACAGCGGAGGGACGGCTGAGCGCGAGATGACAGAGGGGGCAGGAAGACTTCAGGGGGCTGGAAGAACCCCCAGGTAAGTAAATGGGCTACTTTAGGTTCACTTTGAAGCAACTTTTCATATCTGGCCCAACACAATACAATAAAAATTACCCAATTTTTACAGAAATTCAATAAAAACAACGGGTTGTACAGAAAATTTAAAAGCTTTTTTTTTTCTGTAGATCCGAACATTTTTTTCTGTGTTTTTCAATAATTTTTGTGAAAAAAAAAATGTTAAATCGTGTGTGATACATTTTTCAAATGTATGAAATCAATCAATCAGAAAAATAGATTGTAATTCTGGTATTGAAAAGAAATTCGAAAAATTGTATGGTATGTGACCACCTTAACCTCTTCTTGCAAAACGGATGTTTTAAAATGTTCTGTTTTGCAGTGAAGGGGATCAGAATGCACCTGCGCAGGGGCGTAACAATAACCCCTGCAAGGAATACAGCCGCGGTGGGGCCCATAAGGGGACAAGCCCGGTTCTGGGTCTCTCCAGGGCCATTTTCAGGGGCCCTGTAGAGACCGCAATCGCTTGGCAAAACCACTTACAAAAGCGTTTCAATAAAAAAAAAAAAAAAACCAGCGCGCAGGAAATCGCAAAAAAAAAAATGCCACAAAACCCGCCCAATGCGGACGGACACGCGAACGCTGGGCAGGAAGGGTGAGCAGCAGGCACAAACAGAAGAAGGTCAGGGAGGGGGATCCATCCCTCCCCACCAACCTCAGGCTGCCATCAGCTCTCCTCCCTCCAGCAACAACAGCTGGGAGGGCCCCCTCCAAAGTTTTGCAGGGGGGCCCGGTGATTTCTAGTTACATCCCACCCGCGGGTGTTGCTGGGGTGGGAGCGCATGATTACGTGCACATGCGTGTGCCACTTGCCTCCCTAGTTTTGCAGATGGATGGGGTGAGCGGGTAAATTATCGCCGCTGGCACCAGCCGATCCTACCAGCTCTAACACAGAGCTTTACATTACAGGCTTTTTTTGCCATTATGTACAAGCTTATTCCTCTTTGAGGGCTCGTTCACCCTAGGGGCGTATTCATCCTTTGTTTTTTTAAAATTGCCCCCAAACGCTTGTGCAATAAATGTCTATGAAAAGGTTCATATCCGCGCGGGTCGTGCGCTGTGCGGTCAGTAAAGCGGTGCGTGTACCATTTTTGAGGCGATTCCACCTCAATGGAAAGTATAGGAGAAACGCAAAACGCTCACAAAATCAATTTGTGCAGAGATTGCATCCGCGTTCACGCCAGGAAGTGAAAAACCGCAATCGCTCCGCAAAACCGCTTAGAAAAGAGCTTTAAAAAAACAAAAAACAAACAGTGAACAGGTAATCGCAAAAAAAAAGAAAAAAGGCCACAAATCCCGCCCAAAGCGGACAGACACCCGAACAGAAACGGAACGCAATGTGAACGAGGCCTGAGAGGAAACCTAATAGGTGGGCAATATGAAGGGTGCAATTACTGTCTTTCTTTGAAAGGCCTACTTGCGAGGCCTCTTCCTGTACCTTTAAAGGGCAACTGAAGCAAGAGAGATAAGGAGTCTGCCATATTTATTTCCTTTTAAGCAATACCAGTTTCCTGGCTATCCTGCTCCTCTGCCTCAAATACTTTTAGTCATAACCCCTGAACAAGCATGCAGCAGTTCTGGGGCTTGATTCACAAAAGGGTGATAACTGATAGCACTATGCAGTTACCACGCGATGTGACTCGTGCGAAGCTTTGCGCGCGTAAAGTCTTACGTCCGTGTGTTAATGAAGGTTTGCGCACGATCAAGCGTGAGTATGAATGTTCACATGATCGCACGAAAATCTTCGTTTAGCACGGGGGCGTAATCCTTTAAAGCTTTGCGCGCATCACGGCTGTGCTATCAGTTATCCCCCTTTTGTGAATCAAGCCCCAGGTGTTTCTGACATTATTGTCAGATCTGAAAGATTGGCTTCATGCTTGTTTCTGGCATTATCCAGACACTACTGCATCCTAATAGACCAGCAGGACTGCCAGGCAACTGGTATTGTATAAAAGGAAATAAATATGGCAGCCTCCATATATTTCTCACTTCAGTTGTCCTTTAAGGCTACTTGCACACCAAGACGTTGCGTTAGGTGCTACGTTAAGGTCGCACAACGTGCACCTAACACAACGTATGGTGCTGCAAGAGCCGACGGTAGAGTGAGCCGCGTTAGGCGGCTCGATTCCTATAATGTCTCCCAGAGTGGCGCTGATTGGCCAGCGGGTCCACGTGATGCGGAGCGAGACACTCCGCATCACGTGGTCCCGCCGGCCAATCAGCGCCCGCCAGTGCAGTGAATATTAAGTAGCCATGTGCGCGGCTACTGTAGCTGGCACTGCCAGCCTCCTCTCCGCCCCCCACTGAGCATGTGCAAACAGTCTAACGCGGCTATAGCCGCTGTAACGCCGTAGCATGCTGCACTTTGCGGAGAACGTGCAGCGTTACATGTAACGCAACGTGGGCTGTGTGAACAGACCACTTGTGTTACATTGCTGTGCGTTGGGGGAGCGTTACAGGCTGCACTAACGTGCGCCTGTAACGTCTTAGTGTGTAAGCAGCCTTAATGCAGCAAATTTGGACGTAGTAGAAATGGGCCCTTAGATTGTAAGCTCACAAAAGCAGGGCTCTCTCATCCTTTTGTGCCTTGGAATTTGCTGTACAATTTGTTAATCATGTTACTTTTGTTACTGCCATTACTATAGCTAACCAATTCTGTATTATGTACCAGTGTCTATATTTTCTATATGCCACTGTCTGCATTATTATATACCCCATATTTCTTAGTCTCTATGGCGCCATGGAATATGTTGCAGTAGGCGCTTTGTAAATAACTAGCAGACCCAAGCCCGTTTAAAAAGGGGCTCTAGGTCTGTGTTTTCTCGCCTCCGCCTGTTTCTGCGCATGCGCGCACACCCATCACACGCGCGCACCCGCCGCACACTCGGCCGCCCGCTCACACGCCTGCCCTGCTCCCTGGCCCCGTCCTCCTGTCTCTGTGGGACAGCGTGACGCGGGGACACAGGGGTTTTATTATAGAGGATAATACAAATGTATCAATAACCATCAGTATTGATACTGAAGGCCCAATCTAATAACGTTTGATGGTATTCTCTTTTAACTGACTGACCCGTGGCACTGCGCCACATCAAGAGAGACGGAGGCTGCCATGTTGTACGCGTGATCTCCAAAGGTCATTTACCGCATTCTGTAAATGCAGTTTGCAATTCTGATTTTAGTCATAAATTACCAATTGCGGTAAATCAGGGCATAAAATGTTCAGTATTTTGCATTATTTTACCGAAAATTGGAATTCTCATGGAAAATATTTTTTGTTTTTTTTTGCAAATAATTTATCAGTCAGTTTAACCACTTGAGGACCGCAGTGTTAAACCCCCCTAAAGACCAGCCTGTGTTTTCCCTAACTGGCCACTGCAGCTTTAAAGGGACACTTAAGTCAAACAAAAAAAATGAGTTTTACTTACCTGGGGCTTCCAATAGCCCCCTGCAGCTGTCCGATGCCCTCGCCGTCTCCCTCCAATCCTCCTGGCCCCGCCGGGCACACTTCCTGTTTCGGTGACAGGAGCTGACAGGCTGAACGCAAGTGATTCTTCGCGTTCCTGACCACAATAGCGCCATCTATGCTGCTATAGCATATATCATATACCATATAGCAGCATAGAGGGTGCTAATGTGTCTGGGAACGTGAAGAATCACTCGCATCTCCAGCCTGTCAGCTCCCGTCACCGAAACAGGAAGTGGCTGCCGACGGGGCCAGGAGGATTGGAGGGAGACGGCGAAGGCACCGGACAGCTGCAGCGGGCTATTGGAAGCCATAGGTGAGTAAAACTAATTTTTTTTGTTTGACTTAAGTGTCCCTTTAAGGCCAAGCTGCAGGGCCGCACAACACACCACACGAGGGATTCCCCCTACCCTTTTCCTACCACCAACAAAGATCTCTGTTGGTGGGGTCTGATCGCCCCCCCCCCAGTGTTTATTTTTTTTATATAAATACTAGCTGATTGCCCGGCGTTGCAATAATTCGCATTGAAAAGAAACAAATCTGATTGGCTGTTTGTGGCTCCACCCCATTTCTGAATTTGAACCCCAGTGACCCAATAACGAACTGTACCAGGTTTGAGGCTCGTGCCCTTAACAGTGTCAGAATGGTAGCAATTAAATATTCCCTTTGAAAAGCAATAGGTGAAGTTTGATTCACGTTTGTAGACTCCACCCACTTTTCTGAATATTAATCCCAGTCACCCAGTGACACACTGTTAATGGCAGGGTTTTTAAACTTTGCACAGTGTAAGAATGGCTGCAGTTTACATTTTCCCAGTGAAATTTGTATTTGTCTCCACCCACTGATGACCCGGCATTGTCCGGATATGTATTTGACTAGTGTTGGCTCCGCCCACTTTCTAACCCTAACGCACACTCAATGACCAAGTTTGTGAGCTTTGGGGTCCTTGGCATCAATAATTTGTATATTCCTATAGAAATTAAATCAAATACGCTGTTTGTGGCTCCGCCCCTCTCCAGCATTTGAACCCCAGTCACCCAATGACCAACTGTAGCAGGTTTGAGGCATCTGCTATTAACAGTGTAAAAATGGCAGCAATTTAAATATTCCACTTGAAAATAAACAGGTGAATTTTGATTGGCTATTATAGGCTCCACCCACATCCCTGAATATTAATCTCAGTCACTCAGTGACCATCTGGGCAAAGTTTGGGAACCCTGCCATAAAGTGTAAGAAGGGCTGCAGTTTACACTTTCCCAGTGAAATTTGTTTTTGGCTCCGCCCACTTTTTGTAACCTGGACACAAAGTCACTACTCAATGCCCAAGTTTGTGAGCTTTAGGGTCCTTGGCAACAATAATTTGTATTTTCCCATAAAATGAAACAAATCTGATTCACTGTTTGTGGCTCTGTCCCTTTTTCTGAATTTGAACCTCAGTGACCCAATGACCAACTGTACCAGGTTTGAGGCTTGTGCCATTAACCAGGGGCGTTGCTAGCCCCAAAGATCAGTGGCACGTGCCACTGATTTATTCTGGGATGCCCCGGATGTCCCCCAAGCAGAGTCAAAACTTTGGATACTCTATGGGGGCATGGTGGGAGCTGTGATGCCTCAATGGCAAGCATGCCAGGAGCTGTGGTGCATCAATGGGGGGTATGCTGGGTGCTGTGGTGCCATGCTAGGTGCCGTGGTGCCTTTACAATGGCATGCAGGGAGCTGTGGTTCTTCTATGGGGGCATGCTGGGAGTTAGACCGCTGTTAAGTTCATGTAAATTTGGCTCCACCCATGACCACACCCACATTCTGGTGCATGGCCCCACCCATTTTTTTAGCTTGTGTGCCCAAAAGTTCCCCGGATCTTTTAGGATCCTACAAACGCCCTTGTGCAAGAATAGCAGCAATTTTAATATTCTGCTTGAAAAGTGACATGTGATTTTTGATTGGCATTTTTAGGCTCCACCCACTTTTCTGAATATTAATCCCAGTCACCCAGTAACCAGCTATGCTAAGTTTGAGAACCCTGCCATTAACAGTGAAGAAGGGCTGCAGTTTACAATTTCCCAGAAAAATCTGTTTTTAACTCCACCCACTTTTTGTAACCTGGACACACAGTCACTACTCAATGACCAAGTTTGTGAGCTTTTGGGTTCCTGGCATGAAAATTGTGCTAATGGAAGCAATTTATACAGCAAAAAAACTGCCTGTTTTTGGCTCCGCCCCTTTACTGAATTTGAACCCCAGACACTTAACGACCCACTGTAGCAGGTTTGAGGCCTCTGCTATTAACAGTGTGAGAATGGCTGCAGTTTCAATATTCCCCTTGAAAATCAATAGGTGAATTTTGATTGGCTGTTGTAGGCTCCACCTACTTTTCCAAATATTAATCCTAGTCACCCAGTTACCAACTGTGTGAGGTTTGAGAACCCTGCCATTAACAGTGTAAGAAAAGCTGCAGTTTACATTTTCCCATGTAAAAAGTTAGTAGTTTTTGGCTCCGCCCACTATTTCTAATCTTGACATACAGTCATTTAATGACCAACTTTATGAGCTTTGGGGTCCTTGGCATCAATAAGTTGCATTTTACCATTGAAATTAAACAAATCTGATTGGCTGTTTTTGGCCCGCTCCCTTCAGAATTTAAACCCCAGTCTCCCAGTGACTTACAGTAGCAGATTTTAGGCCTCTGCCATTAAGAGTGCATGAATGGCAGCAATGTAAATATTCCCCTTGAAAATCAAAAGATGAATTTTGATTGGCTGCTGTAGGCTCCACCCACTTTTCTGAATATTAGTCACAGTCACCCAGTGGCCAACTGTGTCACGTTTGAGAACCATGCCAATAACAGAATGGCTGAAATCAATCTAACAAATCTGATTGGCTGTTTGTGGCTCCACCCCTTTAGTGAATTTGGACCCCAGTCACCCAATGACTAAATGTATCAGGTTTGAGGCCTCTGCCACTAACAGTGTAAGAATGGTAGCAATGTGAATATCCCCCTTGAAAATCAATAGGTGAATTTTGATTGGCTGTTATAGGCTCCACCCACATTTCTGAATATTCATCCCAGTCACCGAGTGGCTAATTGTGTAAAGTTTGGGAACCCTGCCATGTTAAAAATTTAGTTGTTGGCACCGCCCACTTTTTCAAACTTTGACATACAGTCACTCAATTATCAAGTTTATCAGCTTTGGGGTCCTTGGTATCAATACTTTGTATATTCCCATTGAAAAATAAACAAATCTAGCTGTTTGTGTCTCCACCCTCTTTCTGAATTTGGACTCTAGTCACCCAATGACCAACTGTACCAGGTTTGAGGCATCTGCTTTTAACAGTATAAGAGAATGGTAGCAGATGAAATATTCCCTTTGAAAATCAAAAGGTGAATTTTTATTGGCTGTTGTAGGCTCCACCCACCTTCCAAAATCTTAATCTCAGTCACCCAATGACCAACTGTGAAAAGTATGAGAACCCTGCCATTAATGGTGTAAGAATGGCTGCAGTTTATATTTTCCCAGTAAAAGTTGTTTTGGCTCCGCCCACTTTTTGTAAGCTTGACACACAGTCACTCAATGACCAAGTTTGTGAGCTTTCAGGTTCCTGGCATCAAAAATGTGTGAATGGAAGAAGTTTATCCACCAAGGAAATCTGATTGGCTGTATGTGGCCCTGCCCCTTTAGTGAATTTGGACCCCAGTCACCCAATGACCGACTGTAGCAAGTTTGAAGCGTCTGCCATTAAAAGTGTAGGAATAGCAGCAGTTTAAATATTCCCCTTGAAAATCAATAGGTGAATTTTGATTGGCTGTTGTAGGCTCCACCCACTTTCTTGAATCTTAATCGCATTCACCCAGTGGCCAAGTGTGCCAAGTTTGAGAACCCTGCGATTACCAGTCTAAGAATGGCTGCAGTTTACATTTTCCCATTTAAAATGAACGGCTGAAATTTGATTGCCTGTTTTATGCTCCGCCCACTTTTCCTGGATTTGTAACCTCGGTCACCAAGTGACCAACTGTGCCAAGTGTGGGGACTCTGGCTTGATTACTGTGAGAATGGCAGCCTTTTACATTTTTTCCATTGACATGAATGGGTGGAATCTGATTTGCTGTTTGTAGCTCCGCCCAGGTGTGCAGGGGGGACGCGAGACCCCCAGAACATATCATCCCAGGTAGTAAGGGATCTGTATACCAAGTTTCGTTCAAATCGGTCAAGCCGTTTTCGCGTGATCGCCGCACACACGCCACACACACACACACACACACACACACACACACACACGCCACCCACACACACGCCACCCACACACACACGCCACCACACACACACACACACACACACACACACACACACACACACACACACACACACACACACACACACACACACACACACACACACACACACACACACACACACACACACACACACACACACACACACACACACACACACACACACACACACACACACACACACACACACACACTATGACAGCCGATCACTGTCCAGCCTATGGAGGGGACAGCCGTGTCACACGCAGCGCTGTACATGTAAATAGACGGCGAGTACGTCGTCTAACAGTCTCCTGAGCGGCGATTGCTGCTCGGAGACTGAAGGCAGGGCGGTGCTCCGCCCCCCGAGACGGAGATGCGTGCACAGCCTGCGCGCGATCTCCTTCAGTAGCCGGCACCAGGACCTGATGCCAATTGGCGTTAGGCGGTTCTGGGGCTGCCGCCGCATCCACGCCCTTTGACGTGGGGCGGTCTTTAGGTAGTTAAAGATGGCCACACACAATACAATAAAATGATCCAATTTTACAGCAATTCGTAGCAAGAAATCCAACCGATAAAAGTTGATCAGGAATGGTGGATTTTCTGATAAATTTTCTCAGGTTTTTAATCATTTTTTCATAATTTGGGAAAAATTGAACATAAGTGTGTGGTACTTTGGTCAGATTTTTGAAATTTTACAATCAGACAAAATGATTGCAATTCAAGAATTGAAAATATTTTTTAAAAATTGTATGGTGTGTGTCCACCTTAAAGAGGAGCTGTCAGCCATACTATCTCAGAAAAAAAACACAAATATAAGTAGATAAATTCTTGCTCTACTTACATAACATATGTATTGCATTGTCCACGTTTTGATTTCAGTGATTACTCTACAGTAAAAAAAAGAGAAAACCTTCTTAGCATTTCCCATTTTAACTGTGGCTATTTTGAAGCCAATCCTGATGTCATGTCCTCCCTTACTCTCCTCTGCCTGATTGTGTATGCATTGCCCACCCTTCACTATAGAAAGCATATTGTCTCAGCATGAGAAATATTGGCCAATCAGAGAGGTGTGGCAGGGGAAAACAGGAGGGAAAGAGGCTTCATTAGTTAAAGCGGATCCGAGATGAAAAACTAACTATAACAAGTAACTTGTCTATATATCTTATCTAAATTTCAGATACTTTACACAGCAAATCTAGCTGCAAACAGCTTTAATAGAATATGATTGATTATTCCTGTGATACAATGACAGCAGCCATGTTGTTTGTAAACATTACACACAGCAAGCTTATCTGCATCTTGAGCAAAAAAACCTAATCCCCCCTCCTCCTCCCTCCTCCCCTCTGCCTCTGAAATCTCTGGCTAGTAATACCTCCCCCTCCTCCTGCCCAGACTGAGCTCCCATGAGCCCTTGCTACTGTCTGAAAGTGCCTTGGCTCTCTGAAAACCTGTGGGCGTGGCTTGTTTAGTTTACAGGGAATCAGAGTATTAAAACAAAAACAAAAAAGTATTTGGCTTGAGAAATGCCCTATAAACTATAGGAAAGGAACACAATTATTATTAATGAGTAAAAGTTCATCTCGGATCCACTTTAAGTCTGAGGGGAAAGTAGAGGAGCAAAAAAAGACAACCCAGCATGCCCTGCAACTTTCTTTGTGTGTACCAAATTTTGTGTGTAACAATGCACATGCATTTTGCAGTTTCTAGTGGAGTTCCTATTTTAGTGGAGTTCCTATTCAGGCTGCGTTCTAGATAGGAAAAGTAAAACTAAAACTCCAGATATATACTGGATTTTTTTTTGATTTTTTTTTATAAGGCATGCCTATACATATACTTTCCATAGGTTGCCACATAATCAAATACACCTTCCCCCCCCCCCCCCCCCCAACAAAAACACCTTCCAAAGACTATACTAACTTATGGAAGACAATTAGAGGCTATTATTATTTACCACATGCTTACCGCTGGAATACCGCACTTTTCCCACGTTTACTGCACTTTTTAACCACATTTTCGGAAAATTACCGGTCGCGGAAAAATATTTCAGAATGGCCCAAAAAAACCCTGGAAAATACAGATTGTGGTATTTTCCCAACAAAAGAGAAAATGACGGTTCACAAATACCAGCATTGAGGCCAGTCCGGAATAAGGGAGAAGACGGAGGAGATTGGCGAGCAGAGAGTGGCGAGGAGTAGATGGCATAACGCGGGCTCAGGGAGCCAGACGCAGCGCCGGCTATAGAGGAGAGCATCGTCTCCATTTATCTTTGGATAATTAGCTCCTAATTACCCGCCTGCTCCGTTTAATTAGAGCCGCAGAGATGGATTCAGCCCCCTCCCTTCTGCTAATTAATATCCATGCTTTAACGAGCTGCCTAATGAAGTGTGGGTGGGGAGAGAGGGAAGGGTT
The DNA here is from genome assembly GCF_040937935.1 of Hyperolius riggenbachi. Classification (NCBI taxonomy): domain Eukaryota; kingdom Metazoa; phylum Chordata; class Amphibia; order Anura; family Hyperoliidae; genus Hyperolius; species Hyperolius riggenbachi. The sequence goes on along the minus strand of NC_090653.1, from coordinate 42,719,642 downwards.
AATGGAGCAGAGCCTGGCTGGTGGTCGCCGGTGACTCGGCGAGAGAAAGGTTAATTACACCGGGTGACGGGGGGGATGGGCAGAAGTGAAAGGGTTAATAGTAGGGCGCCGCGGCATGCTTGGACTTGGGGCGCTGCAGGACGGACGCTAGGAGTGTAATTCACGGAGTCCCGGAAAGCGCCTGTGTGATTCATCATTTCACGTTGGCCGGCGATCGCTCGCGCACACTGTGATCACACCGCGCACATTACGCCATCCACAGAGATCTGCAGCTGTCAGCCACGGCCGAAATAATCCATCTATGCTTTATTTTCATTTCCATGGCTTTAAAACACACCTGAAGTGAGAAGGATATGTAGGCTGATATATTTATTTCCTTTCTACCGCTTGACGACTGCTCCACGCCGATTGTTGTGAGCAGCGCGGCAGCCCCAGGACCACTCCACGCCGATTGTTGTGAGCAGCGCGGCAGCCCCAGGAACACTCCACGCCGATTGTTGTGAGCAGCGCGGCAGCCCCAGGACCACGCCGATTGTCGTGAGCAGCGCAGCAGCCCCAGGATCACTCCATGCTGATTGTTGTGAGCAGCGCGGCAGCCCCAGGAACACTCCACGCCGGTTGTCATGAGCAGCACGGCAGCCCCAGGAACACTCTACGCCGATTGTCACGAGCAGTGCGGCAGCCCCAGGAACACTCCACGCCGATTGTCGTGAGCAGCACGGCAGCCCCAGGAACACTCCACACCGATTGTTGTGAGCAGCGCGGCAGCCCCAGGAACACTCCACACCGATTGTCGTGAGCAGCACTTGCAGCCCCAGGACTACTCCACGCCGATTGTAGTGAGCAGCGCGGCAGCCCCAGGAACACTCCACGCCGATTGTCGTGAGCAGCGCGGCAGCCCCAGGAACACTCCACGCCGGTTGTCATGAGCAGCACGGCAGCCCCAGGAACACTCCACGCCGATTGTCGTGAGCAGCGTGGCAGCCCCAGGAACACTCCACGCCGATTGTCGTGAGCAGCACGGCAGCCCCAGGACTACTCCACGCCGATTGTAGTGAGCAGCGCGGCAGCCCCAGGAACACTCCACGCCGATTGTCATGAGCAGCGCGGCAGCCCCAGGAACACTCCACGCCGATTGTCGTGTGCAGCGCGGCAGCCCCAGGAACACTCCACACCGATTGTTGTGGCAGCCCCAGGAACACGCCACGCCGATTGTCGTGAGCAGCGCGGCAGCCCAGAAACACTCCATGCCGATTGTGGTGAGCAGCACGGCAGCTCCAGGATCACTCCACGCCGATTGGCATGAATGGTTAAGGGCGGTGATTGCAGGGGATCGCGTACGCCAATGCGTGCGCATCCCCGCTTGAATGACAGAGCTCCGCTCCGTCATCAGCCTCCCAGCGGTGATCACCGCTAGGAGACTGTTAGACGGAGAAACGGCCTTATAATAACTCTATACACCGTTGCGATCTAAGGCAGCGCTATACTCGGTACAGCCGTGTGACATGCCGGTCCCCCTGACAGGCTCAGGGCTGATGCCTATAACAGCTGATCACAGTGATTGGCTGACGCAGGGAAGGAGGGAGGGAGGGTTTAAAAAAGGAATAAAAAAAAAAAAGTAGATTAAAAAAATAAAGCAATATTTATTTAAGAAAACAACCTGGGAGCGAGCAGAGCCCACCAACAGAAAGCTATGTTGGTGGCCAAAAAAAGGGGGGGGGAAATCACTTGTGTGCTGAGTTGTATGGCCCTGCACCGAGCCCTTAAAGCTGCAGTGGCCTATCTTTTAAAAAATGGCCTGGTCACTAGGGGGGGTTCAAGATCGCGGTCCTCGATGCAGATTTCCTGGGGTCGCAATCCTGGCTGGGGGACACCAAAGTCATGTTTCATTCAGGATGTTGCGCAACCTAAAGCTACGTACCTACGTTGTGATTTTTAAAGCGTTTTTTCCCACGACAGCTGATTTTTTTGGCGCCGCATGACGAATGATCGTTTCTGCAATCTAGCGACGTGGGTACATGTGCATGAACGTTTTGGGACGCACGGTGATGATGACCATCACGTCGGATTGGATCTTTAAAGTGTACCTGATATGAATGGCTGTAGTGGCTGGATAGTGTAATGGTTAAGGGCTCTGCCTCTGACACAGGAGACCTGGGTTCGAATCTCGGCTCTGCCTGTTCAGTAAGCCAGCACCTATTTCAGTAAGGAGTTTCTTGGGCAAGTCTCCTTAACACTGCTACTGCCTACTGAGTGCGCTCTAGTGGCTGCCTCGCAAGCGCTTTGAGTCCGACAGGAGAAAGGCGCTATACAAATACTGCCATTATTATTATTATTATTATTAATAAATAGAAAAGAATTCTACATACCTGGGCTTCCTCCAGCCCCCTTCAGGCTGATCGCTCCCTCGCCGTCCTCCCGCACCACCTGGATCTTCTGGTAGTTGCCCCATTACCTTCATCAAAGATAACGAGGCATCTACCAAAGGATGTAAGCGGCGGAGGCGGACGGCGAGAGAGCGATCAGCCTGAAGGGGGCTGCAGGAAGCCCAGGTATGTATAATTATTTTCTATTTATTCATATCAGGTACACTTTAACCTCCTGGGGGTTTCAATTATTTCGCCCAGGAGGTGGCGCAGCACTATTTTTTTTAATTTTTTTTATTTTTAAATCATGTAGCGAGCCCAGGGCTCGCTACATGATAGCCGCTGTGCAGCGGCATCCCCCCACCCCCTCCGATCGCCTCCGACAATCAAATCAAACAGGAAATCCCGTTCAGAACGGGATTTCCTGTTTGGCTTCCCCCGTCGCCATGGCGACGATCGGGATGACGTCATCGACGTCAACGACGTCGTGACGTCAGAGGGAGTCTCGATCCACCCCTCAGCGCTGCCTGGCACTCATTGGCCAGGCTGCGCACGGGGTCTTGGGGGGGGGGGAGCGGCGCGGCACGGCGGGTAGCGGCGAATCAGCGCGGAGCGGCAGCGATCGGTATATACACGCAGCTAGTAAAGTGCTAGCTGCGTGCAACAAAAAAAAAAATTATGCAAATCGGCCCACCAGGGCCTGAGAAATCCTCTGTGGCGGCTTACCCCGAGCTCAGCTCGGGATTAGCCCCCAGAGGGTTAAGATCCCCGACGACTCCTGTGTAAAGTGCCGCGATCGTTTAAACACCTGTTCGCGCCCATCGTGTGCAGTCACGTGACTTGGCATGTTCCTTTGGGAAGAAGGATTATTATTATTGATTTATAAATCACCAACATATTCCGTGGAGTTGTACAAAGTAAGAAACGAACATAAGGTACATAATAATACACGCAATGGTGCATGGATAAATCGAGGAACGCTCATTCGTTGGGTCGCGTTGCTGAGTGTTCCCCGTTCCAGTTTCCAGTGTGCACAGGCCTTAAAGGACTTCTGAGGCAGAAGATCTAATCTATTTTTCACTCACCCCAGCCCCCCGCAGCCGTCTCAGTCCCTCACCACAGCTCTGCTCCTCCTCTGTGTCCCCGCTGGCCGGCCATGATGACATGACTCACTGGAGGGGTCGGCTCTTCTGCGCCTGCACGTCATCGGGGCGTGTCCTGCGCCTGTGCAGTAGTTGTGTGCGGACGCAGTAAGCACCAGACGGCTGCAGGGGGCAGGGGTGAGTAAAAAAAATAGATCAGACCTTTCGCCTCAGAAGTTAAGCAGTGGCTTAGCAGTAGGGGTTGCAGAGCTCTCGACCGCACCGGGGCCCTTGGGCCAGAGAGGGCCCTTCCTCAACTGCTGTATTAGCCCTTTATTGGTCCTGTGCTGGTAATGGTCACTTCTATAGATGCTGTGAATTGTAGTAATCATTAACAAGCTGTTCCCCATCCCCTTCTTGCACCTCTGACACTGTAGTTGCCATTGGCAGGTTTTGGTGCACCGTATCAATTGTTATGTATAGAGTGCTTGGATGGGCCCCAATGCTAAACTTGCACTGGGGCCCACAGCTCCTTAGCTACGCCAATGCCTTAAAGGCTGCCCTGTATTTAAACCACATAAGTGCTTTTGCATAACCAATGTATGTATTTATATAGGCAAATAACTAGTTTGGTGGCTGTGCAGACTGAAGTTATGTATGGTAAAAGGATGAAATAGGTAAACACATTAAGTATTAGCACAGCAGACTGGCTGGTGTAGATGATCTCTAGTATCTATAAACACACTCCTGATTGTAATCTCTGCCCCATCCTTTTCCCCTCCATCTAGCTGCTTTCATTGCCCTTTGTTGCAGTAGCCCCCCTCTGCCAGTCCACTGTTCCTCCCGTCCCCTTATCCATATTAAATCTGGCCGCAGACCCCTCCTCCTCTCATTACTTCTTTGTATGATATACCCCCTCCCCCAATCCTTCAGGGACTGTGTCGCTCTCTCTTGGATAAGAAAGGGTTAGAGGGGCCTTTAATCAGCTAGTTCGGTTTATATTAATTTTCTTACACATAGTCCAGAAACACAATACAATGGTTCAGAGTCAGATGTCTCTAATTTTTCTGGTTCAGATGTTGGAGGTTTGTTCAGTTTTCAAAGCTGGCCAAATAGACCAAAAACAACAGCAACAATCCTAAAACACACTTTAACCACTTCACAACTGAGGGGTGTTAAGGACATCGAGGTTAAAATAAACTGATGAGAAAAACAATTGTATCTGTCCTCCTTCTCCTAAAAATGACTTTTTTTTTAGATATCCCACAGTTTTATTTTATATTTAAATCTATTTAAGTTTTTACTGTTTCATTGTCTCTGCTCAATGACACCTTCATTGAAGTATGCTAGAGCTCAAATCTATGAATTATTGATCTTTTTTGTCTCTTTCCTGCTCTCCAAAGCCAATTACTGACAGGAAAGTGTTTTATGGCTGTAATTTCTCATCAGTGAGGGTCACTCTGTAGTCTGACCCAGTCGGACCCGGACAAAAACTGTCACTTACATACCTGATGTTTAACTCTTTTTCAGGCAGAGCAAGAAAAAAAGGAACACAGCATAGCTATTTGTGTGCTTGGCACAGTACATGTCACCTCAGTTGTCCTGTAAAGAAAACCTTTAACTAAAAAAAGTTCCCCTGGGCGTACTCACCTCCGGTGGGGGAAGCCTCCGGATCCGATCGAGGCTTCCCCCGTCCTCCTGTGTCCCACGGCGGTCTCGCTGTGCCCCTCCGAATAGCGGGGATGTAAATATTTACCTTCCTGGCTCCAGCGCAGTATTGGCTCTCCACTCGGAGATAGGCGGAAATAGCCGATCGCTGTCTGGCCGCTCTATTGCGCAGGCGCAAGTCTCCTGTGCCTGCGCAGTAGAGCGGACCCGATGGAGATCGGCTATTTCCGCCTATCTCTGTGCTGAGAGCTGCAATAGCGCCCCCGCTGGAACCAGGGAAGGTAAATAAATCAGCGCTTGTCAGGCTTGTCGAGGGAGGATTGCCAGACACTTCGGGGGAGCCAGCGCTGGAATGCCTGCAGCTACAGGGGAGGGGGAAGCCTCATTGGGACCCTGAGGCTTCCCCTTCCTGAGGTGAGTACCCCCCAGGAGATGTTTTTTTTTTTTTGTTACAGAGTCTCTTTAATAATTGCCGTATAGCAAAATCTAGCTAAACCGTTCCTGACTGTGGCTGTGACATTAGATTGTGAGCTCTGCTTTGCGCACAATATAAAAACAGGTAGTGGCTTTACTATAAATCTTGGGGATGGGGCCCCCAGCATAACTTTGACTTGGGCCCCCCAATGTTCTCACCCTTTCCCTTGCCAACCCCTTGTGGCCCTCACAGCCTGGGGACTGGGCCTTTGTGGTCCTTCCAGAAATCCGCCCCTGCTTGTGGAATACACTTCCGTGGCTGCTCTCCTATTAGTGGCTGCTCTCGTGGCTGCTCTTCTATTAGTGGCTGCTCTCCTATTAGTGGCTGCTCTCCTATTAGTGGCTGCTCTCCTATTAGTGGCTGCTCTCCTATTAGTGACTGCTCTCCTATTAGTGACTGCTCTCCTATTAGCGGCTGCTCTCGTGGCTTCTCTCCTATTAGTGGCTGCTCTCCTATTAGTGGCTGCTCTCCTATTAGTGACTGCTCTCCTATTAGTGACTGCTCTCCTATTAGCGGCTGCTTTCCTATTAGTGGCTGCTCTCGTGGCTGCTCTCCTATTAGTGACACTCGCTAGGTGGGAGTTCTGGGCAACGCAAAAGAAAACAAAACATTCTGATAACGGAACTCTCATCCATGTGCAATCACCATGGCGAGCCACCATTGGCTAATTTAGGCCAACAAGCAGAAAAGCATTTGGCAACTTACCGTTGTTTTCTTTTTGCGTCGCATTTTAATCCCCACAGGGGACACAGAAGCGCTGATGACAAGAAATGGTACGATCGAGCAAGATGTTTACACGATTGAAGGTAAATGATTGTGGCGGCAGCTGTCCATTCGCTTGAATGGACAGAGCTTAAATAGAAACTCCGACCAAGAATTGAACTTTATCCCAATTAGTAGCTGATACCCCCTTTTACATGAGAAATCTATTCCTTTTCACAAACAGACCATCAGGGGGCGCTGTATAGCTGATATTGTGGTGAATTCTCTCCCACAAAGAAATTCTGGTACGTACTCTTGGCAGTTTCCTGTCTGTGAACTCTGTTGCATTGTGGGAAATAGCTGTTTACAGCTGTTTCCAACTGCCAAAACAACAAGCAGCAGCTACATCACCTGCCAACAGTAAAAATGTCACCATGTGATAAATGTCAGAATATAAATAAGGGATTTAAAATATTTTACAATGGGCAAACACTGACTAAATCATTTATACATAATTATTGTAAAAATGAAGCACTTTTTTATAACATTATTTTCACTGGAGTTCCTCTTTAAAGGGAACCTTAACTGAGAAGGTTATGGATGTTTCCTCTTAAACAATACCATTTGCTTGTCAGTCCTGCAGATCTCTTTGGCTGCAGTAGTGGCTGAATCACACACCTGAAACAAGCATAATCCAGTCTGACCTCAGTCAGAGCACCTGATCTGCATGCTTGTTGAGGGGCTGTGGCTAAAAGTATTAGAGACACAGGATCAGTGGCAGAGTCAGGCAACTGGTATTATTTTAAAAGGAAAAATCCATATCCTTCTCAGTTCAGGTTCCCTTTAAAGGGAACCTTAACTAAACTTAATTTAACTAAGTGGGAAGCATAATGCCGTAGTGGTTAGCGCTCTCACCTTGTCTGCGTGGGTTTCCTCCGGGCACTCCAGTTTCCTCTGACATCCCTAAAACACACAGATAAGTTAGGGCCCATTCACACTTGAACGCACAAATGCGAGTGATTTTTCAGCGGAAAAATCACTGAACACTGCGGTGATTTTTACGCAATCGCGTGTAGCGCTTCTATAGCACTAAAGCGCGATCACCGGGAAATCGCCTGAAAATGGTGCAGGCGACGCATCAGCGTTTCATGATTTTGGGCGATTTGCGGCGATTAGCTAAATAAATAATACAAATAATAATAAAAATAAATACTAAATAATAATTATACTGGTCATTTGTTTTATTTCACAATAACCGAGTAATAGCATAGTAACAAGTAAGCAATATATTAATTTAAAGGATCAGAATAGCGTTTAGGGCTCTTTCACATCAGAGCTTGCGTTGGAGAACGCTCAAAGCATGCGTTTTGTTGTATGCCTTTTAATGCGTTTTGATATGCGTTGCACTGCAGTGAGTGTGCGTTTTTAATCCGTTTTCAATCCGTTACTGCACATAGAAAAACGCAGGTAATTTTTTTTTCTTTTAGTTTTCAACTTTCTACATTGTTCCTCTGTTGCATTCTGGGACTGATTGCCTGCGTTAACGGATTGAAAACGCGCATAGTGTGCGTTTTACATTGACTAACATTGTAACGCATAAAGCTAGCGTTGGCTGAAAAACTGCGCCTGGGTGCAGTGTAACGCAACGCACAAAAAGGCTGCGTTATATGTGAAAGCTAAAATGAAAGTCTATGGACTTTCATTTCACCTTGGGTAACGCAAACTTTACCCTTTGCGTTGAAACGCAGAAAATCTGCCCTAATGTGAAAGAGCCCTTAGAGTCAATGAAACACATTTTCAGGAGGAAAATAAAAATATTTACACAGATCTGTACAGGAGTCCTGAGAGAGGGATTTATTACCTCAAAGGCACAATCCTGGTATCCTGCACCTCTTTACATGCATGGACCGACTTATTAGTTGTGTACACAAATACAGACCTGACAGTTGTTTGAACAACGGTTACAGCTGTCATCAGTTGCATGACTACGCATACACACGTCCAACTTTTCTGACCAACTTGTCGTCCAACTTGTCATTTGAACATGTTGGACGTGTGAACGCATAGTCATGCAACTGATAACAGCTGTAACTGTTATCAAACAACTGTCAGGTCTGTATTTGTGTACACAACTAATAAGTAATAACAGATTCTCACCTCCTTGAGGAGGTGACAAACCTGGTAAGTCGCAGTGAAGGCACCATCAGACTTGCCCTCTATAACAGATTCTTGTTACAGGATTTAAAGTTGATTCATTTCATATATACAGCAGGGCTTCGAAAGTCCTCCTGTATTGTTATTTTTGGTCACTACCTCGGGACGTGCATGCCATGTTTGCTGCCTTCCTTGGATGTGTGGTGGTGGTAGCCGTTTACTTAGGCTCCCACTCCGGATTGAAATCGAACCAGGATTTCCCGGCCATTACCCGTGGTCACTCGTAATGGCAGACTTGCCCTCCATAACAGATTCTCGATGCAGGTACTGAACAGCAAGCAGAACAAGTATTTACAAATAGATGTAAGCTTTCACAATGGTAGAGAAATAACCATCGAAAGTTGATAAGGCAGTCAGACATTACCTGATATCACTGAGGAAGAGCAATCTCGCCATGTTGCGCAGTAGTCCAGCATGGCCGTCACTACACAAACAGCTGTTTGCGGTGCGTTACACAGTGAGTTTGGTGTGTCAGTGTGACGCAGTACTCTAATTACACTCCCTGATTGATGTATACACATGCAAGATGTTTTAAAGCACTTTAGGCCTGCAATTTAGCACTCAATGTGATTTCTGCCCATAAAACACTGCTTTGCGTCCAATCCAGATTTTTCCCCGGGACTTTTGGCATGTATCCCACTCCGCCATGCCCCCCTCCAGGTGTTAGACCCCTTGAAATATCTTTTCCATCACTTCTGTGGCCAGCATAATTTTTTCTAGTTTTCCAAGTTCGCCTCCCCATTGAAGTTTATTGCGGTTCGCGGGAGTTCGCGCAAACCGAACTGTTTGCGGAAGTTCGCGAACCGAAAATCGGAGGTTCGGGCCATCTCTAGTCTCTACCAGTACTTTACAGAAAATAATCTAATTACAGAAAATCTAACAGAACAATCTAACAGAAAATTGTATGGTGTGTACTAGGCATAAAGGTGGCCATACATTAGAACGATTATGGGCAGATTTGGCCGCCTTACCGCCGCACACCCGACCAACCAACTTCGGCCCGACATCTTCCAGCATGCGCGATTGACCGTGCGGCCAATTTCTGTCCCGAAATTGGTCGCTTGGTCGGTCGGGCATGCACTTGGCAGCACCAATTTTCATCCAATTCGATTATAATAATCGAATTGGATGGTCGATTGGTTGGCTGGTGTATGGCCCCCTTAACTCTTCCTGTACTTGAAACAATATTAGACTTATGTCTCTGCTCCTAATGTTCTATTTCTTTGCTGTACAACACATACAAATCATTATATCATATATTTGTTTTCGCTTCAGTGTCTCTTTAAAAGGACTATACCTCTGAAAAAGGGACAGTTGGGAGCTATATACAGACTGCTGATAGTGTCCTCTACACCAGACACCTGGGATGCCAGCAATATACTGCACAGGTGTGCTGACCACTTACGGTGGCCAACGCGATCCACCAATTGACAGAAAGCCTGGCTAGTATGAACTGAGATAATTGAGGTGAGTCAGCCAGAAAGTCTATAAGAAAAGTCTATGTTATCCGCAAGACCACAACCTGTATGCCTTCCACAAAATGCTTACAACATAAATAAACGCTTACAATTGTACCTCAATTGGTACAAAAATTGTGCGTCATTTAGATTAGCATATAAATCTGAAGGGATTTGACTTCAAAACAAAATGTTCAAAAAAATCATTTTTATTGATCATTAAACCTCCTGGGCGATACAATAATATCGCCAGGGGGCGGCGCAGCACTTTTAAATTTTTTTTTTTTTTCATGTAGCTAGCCTAGCGCTAGCTACATGATAGCCGCTGTGCAGCGGCATCCCCCCACCCCCGCCGATCAAAGCAAACAGGAAATCCCGTTCAGAACGGGATTTCCTGTTTGGCTTCCCCCGTCGCCATGGCGACGATCGGGATGACGTCATCGATGTCAATGACGTCAGAGGGAGTCCCGATCCACCCCTCAGCGCTGCTTAGCACTGATTGGCCAGGCTGCGCACGGGGTCTGGGGGGGGGGGGGGGGGGCGGTGCGGCACGGCGGGTAGTGGCGAATCAGCGCGGAGCCGCGGCGATCGGTATATACACGCAGCTAGCACTGCGTGTAACTAAAGAAAAAAATGTATGCAAATCGCCCCACCAGGGCCTGAGAAATCCTCTGCGGCTTCCCCCGAGCTCAGCTCGGGATTATCGCCAAGAGGGTTAAAAATCGACCTGTGTGCCTTTAGCCAATTATATATCTAGGACTTGTAAAGAGGGGTTGTAGGCATTTATCCCGGCATATTTCGGCAACATTCATTCTGGAAGGCCCGGCATGCTGCCCCGTTATGCAGCTTATCACTCGCCTACAGTCTGCGGTTCTGTACCAGTTAGCCTATCTCTCTATCCCAGAATCCTCTCTGATTTCTATGGCCCCGGCCTATATCTATAACAGACATCACAGTAATATATTCTAATAAAGTCATGAGCCCCGCATGGCATTGTGAGGAGAGATGAATAGAAGGATTGTCATTTCTCAGGCACTGAGTCCAGCTGTTTATCTCTAGAATTCCCTGGATAATTCAGGAACCCCCCCTCCTCAGGTTATTTCAAGTGTAAATGGCCAGTGGTGGGCTATCTTCCCCCTTTCACACCAGAAATAATTAAACCAACAGCTTGAAAGGCAAAGAAAATAAATGAGGAGATAATGGCTGAGCAGGAGTGGAGGGATAGCCCAGCCTGACCTCTCAGCTGCCTCTTAACAGACCTCTGATAAGGAGGCCAAAGAGGCACATCAACAGCAGATCATTATCACACAAGCCTGTGAGAGAGGCAATCTCACCACAGAGCCCTCTGCAACCCCCCCCCAGTGATCTCCAAACTGATGGAGCAAAAAGTAGAATTGGGGAGAGTTTTCACTGAGCACCCTGATACTTGCAGAGATGTGAGTATGGATGCAATTCCAAAACTCAGGCAGCATGGTGGCGTAGTGGTTAGCTCTCTCGCCTTGCAGCGCAGGGTCCCCAGTTTTGAATCCCAGCCAGCACGGAGTTTGTATGTTCTCCCCAAGTCTGTGTGGGTTTCCTCCGGGCACTCCGGTTTCCTCCCACATCTCAAAAACATACAGATAAATAATTGGCTTCCCCCTAAATTGGCCCTAGACTACAATACATACACTACACACATACATAGACATAGGAATCTGGTAGGGACTAGATTGTGAGCCGCTCTGAGGGACAGTTAGTGACAAGACAATATACTCTGTACAGCGCTGCGGAAGATGTCAGCGCTATATAAATGCGAAATTTCAAAGAAAAACGTAATTTTGTATGTAATAGTAGTATTTTATAATTTTTCAAGTAATTTTCGCAAAATTTCGCATAATTTTCTGCCAACTTTAGAGGTTAATAGCAAAGACCTCATACATGCTATTGCTACCAATATTGCTATATATGTTAAGCAGAATAGTGGGTATAAGTCACGAAAATAATTTTTCAAAAAGACCTCGTAGAGTCGTAGTCTTTGAGAAACTTGATTTAAAAAATGCAAAGAAAAATGGTTTTTAAAGGGATACTGTAGGAGGGGGTCGGGGGAAAATGAGTTGAACTTACCCGGGGCTTCTAATGGTCCCCCGCAGGCATCCTGTGCCCGCGCAGCCACTCACCGATGCTCTGGCCCCGCCTCCAGTTCACTTCTGGAATTTCTGACTTTAAAGTCTGAAAACCACTGTGCCTGCATGCCCGTGTCCTCGCTCCTGCTGATGTCACCAGGAGTGTACTGCGCAGACACAGACCATACTGGGCCTGCGCTGTGCGCTCTTGATGACATCAGCGGGATCAAGGACACGACAACGCAGGCGCAGTGGTTTTCAGACTTTAAAGTCAGAAATTCCAGAAGTGAACCGGAGGCGGGGCCGGAGCATCGGTGAGTGGCTGCGCAGGCACAGGATGTTTGCGGGCGACCATTAGAAGCCCCGGGTAAGTTCAACTCATTTTCCCCTGACCCCCCCCCCCCCTTACAGTATCCCTTTAAACTGTCGTTTTTCTAAGTTTAAAAACCATTTTTTTAGTTGCATGTTTAAAATTGAGTTTCTCAAAAACTACAAGGTCTTTTTGCAAAATTCTTTTTTTGACTTATACCCACTATTCTTCTTAATATATGTAGCAATTTTGGTGTCAATAGCTTGTATGGAGGCTTTGCTATTCACTGCTAAATTTGGAAATAAATTACGAAATTTTATGCAAAATTACGAATGACTACACGAAGTCAATTGAATTTGCAAATCGAAATCACGTCTAGGCGTAATTGCAAAAATTTACGCGAAATGCCTTCCAGAATCACACCGGCATGTGATATGGATGGCATGTTATTTAAGGAATAGGCAGTGTTTCCCTGTGCGACTCAGGTGCGGAGAAACGCTGCATAATCCACTCATTCAGTTTTAGACTAATTAGCATTCATCTACCTATTATGATCTAAAAATACAAGTGTCCAGGCGAGCCTACAAGTTGTTATAGACAACATTGGAGGTTCACTGTCTCTCCTTCCCTTACCCTGTCTCCAACCCACTACCTTCTAGATTGTAAGGTCTCTAGGGCAATGACCTCCTCTTATTCTGCTGTAATTTACTGTATCATATGAACCTGTACCAGAATTGGTGATGTCTCAAACCACATATTAAGTATTTATGTATTTGTTCTTGTATTGCTGGATGTCCTGATAGTACAGAACTTCGATCGTCTTATGTATCTATGCACCCCACTATTTATTTTGTACTATGTAAAAAATGTAAAAAAATTATAATAATTTCTTATATATGTTTATAGCACTGACATCTCCTGCAGCACTTTACAGAGTACATAGTCATGTCACTGACTGTCCCTCAGAGGAGCTCAACATCTAATCCTACTGTAGTCATATTCTAATGTCCTACGACATTATTATTTATCTATATAGCACTGACATCTTCTGCAGCACTTTACAGAGTACATAGTCATGTCACTGACTGTCCTCAGAGGAGTTCACAATCTAATCCCTACCCAGAGCTGGGACAAGGTCCTCCAGCACCCAAGGCTAAGACAGCAAAGTGCGCCCCTCCATCCCTCCCACCCCAGCCGTCACACACTGATTGCTATTAGACTAATGCTGGATACACACCATGCGTTTCCACGTTCGATGCGGCCGTCGATATGCATCGATTCGATTATTTCCGACATGTCCGATTCAAGCTTCGATGGATCGTTAGGTCGATTTGCCATACTTTACATGGCAATCGACCTAAAAATCATCGAAATTCGTTCGGAAATAATCGAATCGACGCGTATCGACGCGGAAACTCATGGTGTGTATCCAGCATAAGAGGCACCCCAGAGCCCCCAACACCTTAATCTCTAGTTATCTGGCTTGCAGTCACTGCCATGAATCCCATTTTCTTATTTCTCTCTGCTTCAAACACAATAGGGGAATGTTAGCTGAGTGAGTTGTGCGCCCCCTCCTACACTGCGCCCTGAGGCTGCAGCCTCTCTCGCCTCTGCCTTGTCCCGGCCCTGTCCCTACCATAGTCATAGTCTAATGTCCTACCATATTATTTATTTACTAGCCAACCCGCGTCGTAGCATACGCCGCATCTATCTATCTAATAGAGTACGTGCCTCAACCTTGAAGCAAGAAGAAGTAGGCTTTCCATGAGAAAATGTATGCGTGCTCAAACACCAAGTTTAACCCTAGCAAGTCTGGCTTTGCAAATCCGGCCTAATTGGCTATTTATGAGGCAATGCTCATGCAAATATGCATTTGCTTTCGCATGCCAAACTATGCAGGGTCAAAAAACCAATACTGAAAAGTGCTCTCTCGCTGCCTGGGAACCACAGCGGCACCCCGGAGTGGGAGGCTGGGTGGCGCAGCTGCCCCCCCCCCCCCCCAAGCATGGCCAGCGCTGGGGAGAGCCGTCCGCACCCACCTCCTAATATTAAAAACAGCCACTTACCTTAACGTCCATTGGGTTCTGCTACATGCGCATTAATTTTCTCATGGAAAGCATTTTGTGCAATTTGTATCCTTTGGAGGCAGGTGGTGGATGGCTTGCTCCGGTGGTGTGAACCCTGGAGTGAGTGCGCCTGTCCTCCTCCCCCCCCCCCTCTGGAGTGCTGTATGTGAGCCAGCCCTGAGCTCTAAAGCTCGGGGTGACCCATGGTTCTCTCCTTTCTCATGTGGTGCCCCCAAATTAATGCGCATGTAGCAGAACGCAATGGACGTTAAGGTAAGTGCCTGTTTTTAATATTGGGAGGTGGGTGCAGACGGCTCTCCCCGGCGCTGGGCAAACTTGGGGGGGTCGTCCACGCCACCCAGCCTCCCCCTCCGGGGTGCCGCTGTGGTTTCCAGGCAGTGAGAGAGCCTGGGACCCTGCGGTCCCCCAGTTGTATAAAAAGGGGGCATTGGGAATCCTCCCCGTGGCGCTCCTGGAGGCCTGGAGCACACCAAAAACTGCTAGCAGATCCGCAAAATGCTAGCAGATTTTGAAACGCTTTTTCTTATTTTTCTGTAGCATTTCACCTAGCATTTTGCGGTTTTGTAAAGCGTTTTTGGTGTAGTAGATTTCATATATTGTTACAGTAAAGCTGTTACTGAACAGCTTCTGTAACAAAAACGCCTGCAAAACCGCTCTGAACTGCCGTTTTTCAGAGCGGTTTGCGTTTTTCCTATACTTAACATTGAGGCTGAAACGCATCCGAAATCCAAAAAAATGCCTCACCTCGGGAGTATGCGTTTCAGCAAAACGCCTCCCGCTCTGGTGTGCACTAGCCCATTGAGATACATTACCCAAGCGTATCCGCAGCCGCAAATGGATCGCAAAACGCTGCCGAACCGCTCTGGTGTGCACTAAGCCGGATAGTGCTAATGTAGCATGTAGCAGGGTGACTGCTTTGTGGTATTGGTTTGTGCATGCATTTGCATGAGCATTGCCTCATGAATATCCAATTAGGCCAGATTTGCAAGTCAGACTTGCTAGGGTAAGGCCTCTTTTCCATGGACTGTGAATAGGCAGTGAAATGGCTCTCAAACTCTCACAACTGCTTGCTGCTGCCTGGTAACTGCTCGCTGCTGCCTGGTAACTGCTCGCTGCTGCCTGGTAACTGCTCGCTGCTGCCTGGTAACTGCTCGCTGCTGCCTGGTAACTGCTTGCTGCTGCCTGGTAACTGCTTGCTGCTGCCTGGTAACTGCTCACTGCTGCCTGGTAACTGCTTGTTGCTGCCTGTTATCTGCTCACTGCTGACTGATAACTGCTTGCTGCTGCCTGGTAACTGCTTGTTGCTGCCTGGTATCTGCTCACTGCTGCCTGGTAACCACTTGCTGAGCACACAGCTCAATAGTCCGTGGAAAAGAGGCCTTAAACTTGGTGTTTGATCACGCATAAATTTTCTCATGCAAAGTACTTCTTCTTCTTGTTTGAAGGTTGAGGCACTTAGTCTATTATATATATAGATTTATTTATTTATATAGCATTGACATATTCTGCAACACTTTACAGAGTGCATAGTCATGTCACTAGCAGTCCTCAGAGGAGCTCATAATCTAATCCCCACCATAGTCATAGTCTAATGTCCTCCCATATTATTATTATTATGTATTTCTATAGCATATTCTGCAGCACATTACAGAGTACATAGTCATGTCACTAGCCGTCCTCAGAGGAGCTCACAATCTAATCCCCACCATAGTCATAGTCTAATGTCCTCCCATATTATTATTATTATGTATTTCTATAGCACTGACCTCTTCTGCAGCACTTTACAGAGTACACAGTCATGTCACTGACTGTCCTCAGAGGAGCTCACAATCTAATCCTGCCATAGTTATAGTGTGATTTCCTACCATATTATTATTCCTTTTATATATCTATATAACACTGGCAACATTTACATTAACATTTAAGCCACTAATATATGTCCATCTACATCCATGATTGTTTTAGGTGACGATTTACTGTACTGACATACTGCTGGGATCTGTGCCAAACAGTACATTCTGTCCTAGGCCCAGTGCACACCAAAACCGCTAGCAGATCCGCAATATGCTAGCGGTTTTGGGAGCTGATTTTAGAGCGATTCTAGGTATGTTTAGAGAGGTTTTCTAAACACACCTAGCGGTTTTGGGTGCGTTTTTGTGTAGCAGATTACACATATTGTTACAGTAAAAGCTGTTACTGAACAGCTTTTGTAACAAAAACGCCTGGCAAACCGCTCTGATGTAGCGTTTTTCAGAGCGGTTAGCGTTTTTCCTATACTTTACATTGAGGACGAAACGCTTCAGATAACCGCAAACGTGCAGCAGGAGGCACGTTTGCGGCTGGGCAAAAACCTCAAACCGCTGGTGTGCACCATCCCATTGCAATACATTAGCCAAGCGTTTTTACAGGCAGATGCGGCCGGCGGATTGCTCCAAAAACCGCTCGGTGTGCACTGGGCCCTACAGAGAGAAGATTGGGAGAGCAAGCAGGAGTTATCCTGAGGGCAGCACCTGTAGATGGGGATTTCTCTTTTATCAGACATTGGGAGGCAGCTGTGCACTCAGCATGCCATCACCAGATAGGATCACCTAATACATCTGTTTTGGATGACACCAGTGTACTGTGTTTGCAGCCTCAGTGTGCTGTGCACTAATAGCTGTGCTTGGTGAAACACTAATGTGATTAGCTGATGAATGAGCCAGAATCATGAATGGGTATTAAGCTCTCTTGCTGTGCTGGGTGCCGGGTTCACATCCCAGCAGGGAAACTATCTACTTGGAGTTCATCCATTCTATAGATGGTCACTTAGTAGCTGACTGTAGTCAGGACTGTGAGCTCTATTGAAGCAGAGGTTCACCTAAATAGTTCTGTGTTGCTTGTGATAACATGACGGCACTGCAGACACCATGAAGGCACTGCAGGTGACACGATGGCACTGCAGACACCCTGACAGCACTGCAGGTAACATGACAGCACTGCAGGTAACATGATGGCACTGCAGACACCATGACAGCACTGCACTGCAGGTAACATGATGGCACTGCAGACACCATCACAGAACTGCAGACACCATGACAGAACTGCAGCTAACATGACGACACTGCAGACACCATGACAGCACTGCAGGTAACATGATGGCACTGCAGACACCATGACGGCACTGCAGATAATATGACAGCACTGCAGATAACATGATGGCATTGCAGATACCGTGACAGCACTGCAGACACCATGACAACACTGCAGGCACCATGATGGCACTGTAGACACCATGACGACACTGCAGATAATATGACGGTACTGCAGATAACATGAGGGCACTGCAGATTAACATGACGGTACTGCAGATTGCATGACGGCACTGCAAGTAACATAACGGCACTGCAGGTAACATGAAGCACTGCAGGTAACATGACGGCACTGCAGACACCATGACGGCACTGCAGATAATATGACAGCACTGCAGATAACATGATGGCATTGCAGATACAGTGACAGCACTGCAGACACCATGACAACACTGCAGGCAACATGATGGCACTGTAGATACCATGATGACACTGCAGATAATATGACGGTACTGCAGATAACATGATGGTACTGCAGATAGCATGACGGCACTGCAGGTAACATGACGGTACTGCAAGTAACATAACGGCACTGCAGATAATATGACAGCCCTGCAGGTAACATGACGGCACTGCAGACACCATGACGACACTGTAGACACCATGACGGTACTGCAGATAACATGACGGCACTGCAGATAGCATGACGGCACTGCAGATAGCATGACGGCACTGCAGATAGCATGACGGCACTGCAGACACCATGACGGCACTGCAGATAATATGACAGCACTGCAGATAACATGATGGCATTGCAGATACAGTGACAGCACTGCAGACACCATGACAACACTGCAGGCAACATGATGGCACTGTAGATACCATGATGACACTGCAGATAATATGACGGTACTGCAGATAGCATGACGGCACTGCAGGTAACATGACGGTACTGCAAGTAACATAACGGCACTGCAGATAATGACAGCCCTGCAGGTAACATGACGGCACTGCAGACACCATGAAAGCACTGCAGATAATATGACGGTACTGCAGATAACATGACTGCACTGCAGATAACATGACGGCACTACATATAGCATGATGGTACTGCTGGTAGCATGACGGCACTTTGTATGTTCTTCCCATGTCTGCGTTAGTTTCCTCCGGGCATTCTGGTTTCCTCCCATATCCTAAAAACATAAAGATAAGTTAATTGGCTCCCCCCTAAATTGGCCCTAGACTACAATACAACACTACACAATACATACATAGACATATGACTATGATAGGGATTAGATTGTGAGCCCCTCTGAGGGACAGTTAGTGACAAGACAATATACTCTGTACAGCGCTGCGTAATATGTCAGCGCTATATAGTTAAAATAAATAGATCATCGGGGGGCTCTGTATGGCTGATATTGTGGTGAAACCCCTCCCACAGTGTGATGTCAGTACCTAGGTAGTGGCATCACACTGTGTGAACCTTGTTGCATTGTGGGAATTAGCTGTTTCCAACTGCCAAAAATGCATCATCTCTGTCCACAGACATCACCTGGCTGCCAGCAGTAAAAATGTCGCCATATGATAAATGTCAGAATGTAAATCAGGGAGAGGATAGATTTTACAATGGGCTGACTAAATCATTTATACATAATTATTGTAAAAATCAAGCACTTTTTTTTCCATTTGGCTTTTTTTTTTTTGCTTGGCGGGTTTTATACAGACAATAAGGAGATAAGCAGGTAAGGTCAGATAATGCATAATAAAAGTTTTGTGACGTAACCCTTCAAGCTTTTTTCACTTGCTAGGAGAAACTTTATTGAATCTGGGAAGCTCTAATGTTGGTGAATGTGGAAACTGTGTTGAGATCATGTTGACCCCTGGCTGTTCCCTGCCTCGCCCACCAGGTGGCACCCCCCTTGCTTACGCCCCACCCTGTCTTTATCAGTGATTTCCTCTATGTTATCTCCAGCTCATCCCTCATTCTCTATCTGCAATAACAAACATCCTCACTGATAGCAGACAGTGTTTATTGTTACTCTGACATCTAATTACATTTTCAGTTACGTGGTGTCACTCTGGTGCACATTCTGTAAACACAGGACTTCACAGAGAGCCTGCATCACCCGTCTCCTGCCCTTCTGCTGACTATACCCACTGATCAGAACTGACCAACTCTAGTGAAAATAACATAATGAATACAATTGCTTTTTTTTTTTTTACACTATTCATGTATAGATTGTTTATCACTGGCGTTGACGTCTTTACTCCTGTGTTGCTGCAAATTTTGGGATTTTTGGGGAAAAGGTGTCGTCAGGATGTGGATGAAGCTAACCATTATGAAACTCTGTAGTCTATACAGTGGTGCGGATGTCAATGCTATATAAAATATACAATAACAATATGGTAGGACATTAGACTATGACTATGGTATGATTAGACTATGACTATGGTATAATTACATTGACCATATTGGGCCTCCGCAGGTACGCTCCTGGTGACATCAGTGGGAGCGAGGTGGTTTTTTAAAGTCTGTAATTCCAGAAGTGAACCGGAGGCGGGGCCGGAGCATCGGTGAGTGGCTGCGCGGGCACAAGATGCCTGCGGGGGACGATTAGAAGCCCCGGGTAACTTCAACTCATTTTCCCCCGACCCCCCTACAGTATTCCTTTAAATCACCGCCACTTCCTGTTTGGCCGGCAGCCAGAAGGCCCTGAGGGCTCGTTCACACTAAGGGCGTTTTTGCCCTTTTTTCAAGTGCAAGCGATTTTCAACATCGCCCACAAAACGCTTGTGCAATAAATCTCAACGAGAAGGTTCATATCCTTTTTGTGGTCTGCAATGCGGTGCCTGTTCCATTTCTGAGGCGATTTCAACTCAATGGAAGGTAGAGGAAGAGTGCCAAATGCTCACAAAATCGCTTTGTGCGGCGATTGCGTTCACGTTAAGAATAAGTACATTGTATTTATTCTTTTTCCAGGTCAAAGACTTCACTTCCTGACTTGTGTCAGGGAGTGAATTAAAAAAAATGCTCGGGAAAAGCGCTTAGAAAAGCGCTTTTCACAAAAAGGGAACGCCCACCCAAGCGCTGGGAATCGGGAAAAAAATTGCGGCAAAAAAAGCCCAATGCCAACGGGAGCGGAATGCAATGTTAACAAGGCCTGAAGGCTGTTTTTGGCGGTGTGGTGCCGCCCCCGGGACGCACTGCTGCCGCCAATCCGCAGTGTGAAATCTGCCTGAATCAAATGAAAAATTGGATCCATTTTGTTAAATCGAAAAACAATATACAATGTGTTCAACTACTCATGTATCTAAGCTCCTCACTATTGCATGTTTAGTACTATGTACAGCACTACAAAACATGTTGGCACTAAATACACAAATACAAAATAACAATCAATTTCAAGATGAACAATAAATATCAGATTACATTACAGATTCTCTTTGTTGCTCTCAAGGCTGGTAAAAGACCGCTGTTGCAAACTAATTAAAAATGTAAAAAATACATGTGTACATATGCTTATAAAAATTACATTTCTGCTAAAGTAATATGCATAAGAAATTACCTTTCTCCTATGTTGCTGGCACTTACAGTAGGCAGTTAAGATTTGACAGGTTTTGGACTAGTCCATCTCTCTATGGAAAGCATCTATACAAAGATGCCGGCTGGCCTCCCTACTCGCCTGCACACTATTTTGGCAGTGTCTGCTTTTAAAAATTAATAAAACCCTGAGAATCCCCTATGAGGAGATGGACTCGTCCAAAGTCGGTCACATCTGTCAGATTTTCACAACCTATTATAAGTGACAGCAATATAGGAGAAAAGTAATTTATACATTTATGCTGGAGCAATAATGTGAATTTCATGCATACGCATTTAAATTTTACAAATTTTCGTAATAGTAGTCCTTGAAGGACTTGTTTTCCACATGGATGATTAATTATGGTGGACTCCGAAAAAAGATGGTGAGAACCAGTAGTGATGGTGTACTGCAATGCAAGAAAAGCTATTCTAAGCTTAGAAGTTAGAAGAGGTTAAATCATAACAAGGTGTGGATTAAAAAAAAATCAGTTCTAGCCAGTACAATGACATCATAGTGACTCAGAATTACAGAAAACTGGGAGGGAAAATGACTTGTAAAAACCAGAGGTAGTCTGAGGTGTGTTTTATGACCAAAAATCATGTTCCCAAAAGGCCTTTGTGTGGACTTAAGCCTGGAACACCCTTTCAATTATGATTGGCCAATCACTGG
Organism: Hyperolius riggenbachi; assembly: GCF_040937935.1. NCBI lineage: Eukaryota > Metazoa > Chordata > Amphibia > Anura > Hyperoliidae > Hyperolius > Hyperolius riggenbachi. The sequence goes on along the minus strand of NC_090653.1, from coordinate 42,697,855 downwards.
CCAATTTTATCACCTCAATATAGTATGAGAGTCAACAGATGATATTGAATACCATGAGCAAATTGTGTAGGTAACCCTCATACTACATGGCAGTGGTAATAGTGGTCAGTGATTGGCCAATCATAATTGAAAGTGTGTACCAAGCTTAAGTCAAGGACTCCGAATTCCAGGACACAATTATATACAACTATGAAGAAACAGGCCATTACACTCCCAGTAGTAAATGATTTTTTCTTCTGCCAATGGTGGTATGTGACTTCTTTGTCAACCCCATTTTCAATAGGTTTTAAAATGTTATATGTGCTGGGCTGGATCAGGGGAGGAAATACTGTAGAACACAGGTGTCAAACTCCAGGCCTGGAGGGCCAGATCCATGCCAGTGTTTAGGATGGACTGAGAAAGAGGAATGTGTTCTCCCTGATGGACCACACCTTTCCTGATGCAGTCCCATCAATGATGGGACACTGTAGGAGGACAGGTTACACTGTAGGGGGATGGGGCAGGGTAGGAGGACAGGTAACACTGTAGGGCAGTGATCTGCAAACTTGGTTCTCCAGCTGTTAAGGAACTGCAAGTGCCACAATGCATTTGCCTTTATGAATCATGACTGTGGCTGTCACACGCCTGCAATGCATAAAGGTTCCTTAACAGCTGGAGAGCCAAGTTTGCAGATCACTGCTGTAGGGGGATGGAGCAGGATAGGAGGACAGGTAACACTGTAGGAGAATGGTGCAGGATAGGTAACACTTTAGGAGGATAGGTCAGGGTAGGAGGACAGGTAACAACGTAGGAGGATGGGTCAGGGTAAGAGGACAGGTAAAACTGTAGGAGCATGGGTCAGGGTAGGAGGACAGGTAACACTGTAGGAGGACAGGTAACACTGTAGGGGGTTGGAGCAGGATAGGAGGAAAGGTAACACTGTAGGTGGTTGGGTCAGAGTAGGAGGACAGGTAACACTGTAGGGGGTTGGAGCAGGATAGGAGGACAGGTAACACTGTAGGTGGTTGGGTCAGGGTAGGAGGACAGGTAACACTGTAGGGGGTTGGAGCAGGATAGGAGGACAGGTAACACTGTAGGTGGTTGGGTCAGGGTAGGAGGACAGGTAACGCTGTAGGGGGTTGGAGCAGGATAGGAGGACAGGTAACACTGTAGGTGGTTGGGTCAGAGTAGGAGGACAGGTAGCACTGTAGGGGGTTGGAGCAGGATAGGAGGACAGGTAACACTGTAGGTGGTTGGGGCAGGGTAGGAGGACAGGTAACACTGTAGGGGGTTGGAGCAGAATAGGAGGAAAGGTAACACTGTAGATGGTTGGGGCAGGGTAGGAGGACAGGTAACGCTGTAGGGGGTTGGAGCAGGATAGGAGGACAGGTAACACTGTAGGTGGTTGGGTCAGAGTAGGAGGACAGGTAACACTGTAGGGGGTTGGAGCAGGATGGGAGGACAGGTAACACTGTAGGTGGTTGGGGCAGGGTAGGAGGACAGGTAACACTGTAGGGGGTTGGAGCAGGATAGGAGGACAGGTAACACTGTAGGTGGTTGGGGCAGGGTAGGAGGACAGGTAACACTGTAGGGGGTTGGAGCAGGATAGGAGGACAGGTAACACTGTAGGGGGTTGGAGCAGGATAGGAGGGCAGGTAACACTGTAGGTGGTTGGGTCAGGGTGGGAGGACAGGTAACACTGTAGGGGGTTGGAGCAGGATAGGAGGACAGGTAACACTGCAGGAGGATAGGGCAGGATAGGAGGACAGGTAACACTGTAGGAGGATGGGTCAGGGTAAGAGGACAGGTAACAGTGTTGGAGGATGGGACAAGGATAGGAGATCAGGAAACAATGTAGGGAGAGAGGCAACATTGTAGGAGATCACGTAACACTGTTGGAGGAGAGGTAACATTGTAGGAGGACAGGTCTGCCTGCTGGAGGATGAGGAAGGAGATAGGTAGCACTGTGTCGGTGGCCCCCTCCCTTCCTCCCTCCCTGGGTGAGCGCTGTATGGAGTGTGGCAGTGGGGAGGCAGCAGAGAGCTGTGATGATGAATCCCTGAGCGAGGGGAGAGGCAGAACAGCCACATTCCTCCCTTCTCCTCCTCCTGCCTCTCTCCTCTTCCTCCTCCCCCCTCTCCCCAGCTATTCACCATTTTACACTCCTCTTTCTCCCCCCAAAGCTTCCTCCGCCGTCGCTTTCTGGAGCCTGGATCCCCCCCACTACATAGCCCGGAGAAAGAGGGGCGATCCCCTCCCTGTGGTCTCCCCGCGCCAGCGCTCCCCGACATGCGCGATCCGGGCAGCAGAGCCGCGCTCACACGCGTCTGATCGTACGCGAGGACCTCCAGCAGGACTTCCAGAGGAGATCGGAGCCTTCACCAGGACCAGGAGCACCCAGGGGGACCCCAGGTGCCTGCCGGAGCCGACCCACTGTGTTCTGAGCGAGTTGTGGAGGTGGGGGACACTTATAGAAGAAGGGCAGAAGAGGAGGAGGAGGGGAGCTGGAGAGAGCCAGCCCTGGTGGACTTGTTGGGTTTGAAGGACAACACTGACTTGGGAGAAGGAGATCGGGAGGGAGAAGAGATCGATAGGGGACGACAGAGTGAGATCAGCCAGGATGGATGAGCAAGGCAGGCTGCTACAGGCCAGGGGGGTTGGCATTCCGGGGCACCCAATCCATGGGGGGCCCCAGACCCTTACCCCGCACCCCATGCATGATGCCCCTGCAGACAATGGAGAACCCAGGAAGCAGGACATTGGTGATATATTACAACAGATCATGACTATCACAGACCAGAGCTTGGATGAAGCACAAGCCAAGTGAGTACAGGGGGGTGCTGGGAGGGGGGTGGGGGGACATGAGGCCTATATGTATACTTTACACTGTATCCTTATTGTCTGCTCACCTATAGAGCAATGCTTCTCCACAGCACAGTCCCTCCTTGCCATGCAAAGGACCAATCACCGACCAGCTTGGAGAAAGATTACCATTTATACTGATCTCTATTTACTGCTAAACATTGTAAACTTTGCCGAATTTTGTTTTTGTGCAAAACTCCTGGACAGGATCTCAACTTTTGTCTCCAACTGGAAGCAAAATATGACAGTGTTTCCACAACAAACTCCTCACAAGGCACAGAGAGCCTTCAGCTACTTAGCTTGTCAGCTAGTAGTTCCATATGCCACAAAAAAGTCAGTACAGAGGAGACTTCTGGACATAAGGGGGCTGGGAGACCCCCCAAAAAAATTTCAAAAATAATTAAACGTGAAAAATGTTATCATTGAGCATCCTGTAGAAGTATGGAGTGCAGACAACTAGGTATCTGACACCTCTGGGGAACTTTACTGTGTGGCCCCATTGTTCTGTATGCTGCCATTTTAGGCTAGCTTGCTGGGGCTCAGGGGTGACAGTTGGCATTGTTCTTGTGTGTGAGTTCTGTGCAGGAAGTCAGCTGTGCGTGGGGTAATAGTGCTCCCCGTTCTAGGCCTTCATATAAATAGATTCAGTTTTAAAGTGTGATGCCTGGCTACATAAACTGTGATCTGCTAACATTTAGTTTTAACATGAGGTGTAAAGGCCTGAAGGTCAGTTCTATGGCTGGGCTGCAGATTAGTGAGTTATTGCCCTGTATAAACTTGCTGGGCTGGGAAAAGCGGCATATCCTGGGTGCTGTAGGAGCATTCTGTACTGGTTGTGCTATGTTGCAGATTAGGTACATAGTGTCCATTGATACCTACAGAGCTGGGAAGTGGGCATATCCCAGATGTTGGTAGGAGCATTCTGTAACGATTATGCTATGATGCAGACTTATTACATAGTGTCCATTGATACCTACAGAGCTGGGAAATATCCCAGATGTTGGTAGGAGCATTCTGTACCGGTTGTGCTGTTTTGCCGATTAGTTACATAGTGTCCATTGACACCTACAGAGCCGGGAAAGGGGATATATCGCAGACGGTCGTAGGAGGTCTCCATTATCTGTCTGCTGTGTCGTAGACTAGTTACATGGTGCTCATTCAAACCTGCAGAGCCGGGAAAGGGGTCTTGTTCCAAATATTCATCTGTTATGGCTGCATTGTGCCTCAGCAAATCTACAAACTTGGAGGGACGGACTTATCCCAGACATTTGTAGAAGCATTCTGTGTTGTTTATGTTGTGTCAAGGGCTTTTGACATAGTGCCCCATTCAAACCTAAATAGCCAGGAAGGGGGATCTATCAAAGATATTTACAGGCGTGTTGTGTGCAATGTTTTAGGAGAGAAGGGGTACATATATATATGTGACATCCATAGAAGTGTTCTGTGATGTTTCTACTGTGTCCCAGATCAGTGACGTCCCATTCAGGCCTACAGAGCCAGGTAGGAGAAATTACCCCAGGTATTTCCTCAGTGTTCTGTGTCACATACTAGTGACATAGGGCTCTATTGTATTCTACAGAGTCAGGGACATATCTCACACATTTGTAGGAGTAGGACAGGCCAAATCCCAAGAGCCAGTTAGCCAGGACCCCTTAAAAAGTGCAGCTTGCTTCAAAGTTTTGATTTTTGTTTCTTTTATCATAATTAGTGGAGCAGCCCCCTAAAAATGTCCTGCTGCCTCTTGGATTGGATGAACGTGCTCCTGAATTTCATGGTTTTGTCCACTTCTGTGCAGTATTGTTGTGTTATGGTTGTCTTGTGTCTCAGGTTAGTGACATAGTACCCAATGCAAACTTACAGAGCTGGGAAGGGGACACATCCCAAACATTCATAGGAGCTATGTTGAATATTACTGTGTGGGTTTTGGGACAGTTAAACAAACGATTGTTTGGACACCAGTTTTAAGGTGACTTGGCGGCCGATCGACCAATCTGATTTGTTTATTATAATCGGAATCTGATTCAAATTGGGGCTGCCTGCCCCAATGCAAACAATTTTGGGCCAGCCTTAATCGGTCGGACATGCTGCAAGATATCGGGTCGACTTACTTGATTGGGTGCGAGGCAGTCAGCGAGCGATATTGGGACAACCTCAATGAAACTACCCAACTCTGCCCCTCCTAAAGTGTACTGTGCGCCCTCCCAGTGCAATATACATTACCTGTCCATGGGTGCTGCTTATCCTCAGCTGGCTCACGTGGTTGCAGAAGGAACAGAGGTGAGTGTGTCACATCACATGCGCAGCCGCACGTATCCCGGCAACCAAGTGGGCGCATGTATGGAGGAAGGACGGGAGCCAGAGGAGGATATGTGGTGGCCACGGACAGGGAAAGTATACTGCACTGGGGGGCACATTACACATTAGGGGACGGCGTTTGGGTTGGTGAGGGGGTGGATGCAGCGTCACAAGGCCAATTCTGGATCGATTTTAGCATAAAATTGATCAGAAATCAGTTTGCACTGTATGGGCAGCTGACAGATCTCTCTAATCAGATTTGATCAGAGAGAGATTTGTCTCTTGGTCGATCTGCCCATCATCACTAGATGTGTTAAAATGAATACAATAAGTGACTCGCAATCTGTAGGCTAGGAGCACACTTATTAGAATCGCATTTTGCAACATAGCGGAAAACGCATGTAATGTAAGTCTCTGGGCTGCACAGAAATCGCAATTTTCTTTGCATTTTAAAATAACACAGTGATTTCCTTTTTCCTGCTTACTTTATGCGAACCGCATGCATTTGCATGCCATATTTATTTCCTTTTACACAATACAAGTTGCATGGCAGTCCTCCTCATCTTTCTTGTCAGTCTAAATCACACACCTGAAACAAGCATGCAGCTAATTTTGTCAGATTTGTCATAGACCTCTGAGCTGCATGCTTGTTCAGGGTCTGTGGCTCAAGGTGCGTACACACATGCGACTATAGTCGTTTGAAACAATCGTTCCCCGATCATTTCAAACGACGATCGTTTGAAAAAAAGCAGCTAACGACTATTAAGTCTAACGACGGACGAGCTAGATCGTTCAAAACGAACTATCTAGCTTGGCGGATTTTTCCCAACGACGATCGTTTGCAAAAGTAGCACATCGTTGGAAACGGTCGTTTGTACTAGGCTTGACATGCGCATTTCACTATTTCTCCATGGAACTTTTCATTTTTATGCGCAAGCGCAATAGTTGCTTTATGTGATGTAACGTTCGTTTTAACGATCAGATCGTTACACACCTTTTAAAACTAACTTTACTTAGGTCGTTCTTTCTTCAATTAAAAGTTCGTTCGTCGTTCATAACGAACGATCGTAGTTGCATGTGTGTACGTAGCATCAGAGTATTAGAGGCAGAGGATCAGCAGGGCAGCCAGGCAATGTGCATTATTTAAAAGGAAACCAACATGTCAGCCTCCATATCCCTCTCATCTCGGGTTTCCTTTAAAGCAGACCTAAACTCAGAACTTACTATCTGCTCTAAAAGATAAGCAACAGTATAATAACAATAATAAAGAACAAAACAAAGAAAAATATTCTTTGTTACAGCTTACAGAGCTCCTGCAATAAATCTGCAGTGTATCTACTTCCTGCTTTCATGGAAGCAGACAAAGGGTTAACATCCCATGTTTAGATATTAGCTGTGTCTGCCAAGACTGCAGATTTTTTGTGCTGACACAGCTAAGAGGTCAAATTACATTTGCGATTGCTTACAGATTGGGGAGAATTGGGGGGAATTAGACAGGTTTTTCTCTCTAAAAACACACAGGGCGCATTTCTCTCTGTTTTCCTTGTGTCCTGTGCAAGAGTTCAGGTCCAAGTAGAGCAGCCAGTGCAGAGTCCGCTCCTGTGGTCCATTGAGATCCGCTTGGAGCTGATGCCTTTCCAACATAGCATCTGCTTGTCCGGAAAAATCTTGCAGTTTGGGACTTTGCATTCTGCTGATCGCAACCAATCAAACAGATCAGTTGTGGACTGACAAATGGGAATGGATCCTATGAATAACATAGTATCCGCTGACTGTCTATTTTCTGACCCGCCAAAACGGACGCAAAAATTTCCTTTTTGCGTTCTTTGAACTGAATCAATATTTCCTTGCCATAGTCTATGGCCAGTTTCAGACGAAGCCAGCATGGTTGTGGAGTCCAGGGGTCGGAGTCTGAGGCATTTCGGGTACCTGGAGTCGGTGGTTTTATAAACTGAGGAGTCAGAGTTGGAGTCGGATCATTTTTGTACCAACTCCACAGCCCTAGAAGCCAGTTCATGTATCTTTTTGGATGTGTGTGTGTGTGTGTGGGGGGGGGGGGGGGGGGGAAGCCCACCCCACCCCACCCCACCCCACCCCACTGCAACATATTCGTTAACTGTAATACTTTGTGGCCCTTACTTAATGACCTTTACAGATTTGTTTAATATGCACATGTTGAAACTTGACGAATAGTTATTTTACAGAATCTCGTATTCCACTTTGATGACCTTATCTGTTTGAAATACTTGGCCCCCAAAATTAAAGTGTGTACCTGAGGTGAATCTTGGGTCAAAAATCCAATAGTTACCTTCGAAGAGGGAAGCCTCTGGATTCTATAGAGCATAGCTGTCCAACTGCCGGTGTTGTGTCTGATTGTGCTGCCTGTTAATTTGCGCTGCCCCGCATGCGCAGTAGGAGACTGTGCGGCCACAGTTCCTATTTAATTATGCTGCTGGTGGTAAAATACTAAATATCTCTGCTTCCTCACATTCTACACCCCCCAAATTTTGAGGGTAGGGAGGGGACCCCCTGAACGACCTCTATGCCAAATTGCAGCCCCCGAGCCCCACTGGTTCCCGAGATAGGTTTCTGTAATCTATCCCCTGAACCAGCGGGGCTCAGGGGCTGCAATTTGGCATAGAGGTAGTACTGGGGGTCCTCTCCCTACCCTGAAAATTTGAGGCGTGTAGGGTGTGTGGAAGCGAAGATATTTCTTATTTTACCATCAGCAGCATAATTAACTTCACACTGAGCATGCGTGCTACTGGAAGGGAGCTTCTGGGCAGCGCAATCAGACATTACACCGGCCCGCGGGCTGCTCTCGTTTGCCCGGACTATTTTTTTGTGTCAGTCCCCCTTCTCTGGCAGGACCGCCTCTTGTGTGCACTTGGCTCCGCACCCTGAAACCGGGACATTGATGCTCTGCTTCTTAGGTAAGTACAGCAAAGTCCCTGATATCTGGTGCAGATGCCGGATACATGAGCTTACCAGTTGCTTTAGCAACCGGCCTAAAATGCACAAACCTCCCTCCTCTGCAGTAATAAATACTTACCGAACCCCCAGCGATGTTTTCTCATCTTTGTGTAGCTCGCCGCTGAAGGCTCATTAAGTATTTTAATCATTGCAAAACCCCCAAAACTTAGACCCAGTTATCCCCTCAGGCATGCTGGTTAGTTGAGATTTCCAATTGCCTGAGTTCTGGAAAACAGGGACTTTACTGTATTTGATTTTTGCATGGCTCTGGAGTCAGTACAAAAATAATCAAACGCCAACTCCGACTCCACAGTTTATGAAAACCACTGACTCCAACTCCGGGTACCCAAAATTGCTCTGGCTCCGACTCCACAACACTTGTAGGTCTATGGAGTGGGTACAAAAATCATCCGACTCCTTTTGAATTTATGAAACCACGACTCCTACTCCAGGTACCCAAAAATTGCTCCGACTCCACAGCCCTGGCATTTTTTTTAATGATTCTTTTTTTTATATCATTTTTGTTTAGTAAACTAAGTTGATATGACTGTTTAGTATTAAAGTGTACCTGAGATGGGGCCACAACAATAAAATATACATACCTGGGGCTTCCTCCAGCCCCCTCCAGCCTGATCGCTCCCATATTGTCCTCTTCTGACTCGTTTGCCCTCAACTGGCCCCCGAAAATCCGTCAGTCGGGGCCAGTCGTCGCAGTCCTGCCAGGTGCTCCCCGTCCTGCTCCTGTTGCTGGGAACGTTCTGTGCCTGCACCGTAGTACTACGCAGGCACAGAGTGCTCCTGGCGGCCTGGCCGTGCATGCGCAGTTGACCCCGGACAGCAGGACTTTCTGGGGCCAATTGCGGGTGAAAGGGGAGTCAGAAGAGGGCGACGTGGGAGCGATCAGGCTGGAGGAAGCCCCAGTTATGTACATTTTTTTTTTTTTTTACCTGTAGCCCCATCTCACCTTTGGGTAGGTGCACACATAACATAACATGAAAGGCTGTGTTTTATGTCTTGTTTCGTTTTTATGTTGTGTGCATTTTCGGTGCGTTTTAGTTTTTCAAGCGGTTTGCGTGCATTTAATGGGTTTGCGGTTCGCATATAGATGCATTTTTCATGCGTTTTTATATTTCCATTTATGCAAATCACTAGGAAGACAACAGGAAGCGGAAATACATCACAAAACAATTTTTATTGGGGAAAAAACGCATACCATTGTGTTCCCATTGACTTTCATTTTATATGTTTTTGCTGCGTTTTTTGAAGATCATGCAACAAAACCTGCGTTTTTAAAAAATGCATGCATGAAAAACTAAAATGCGTTTTTTATATGCGTTTTTTTTTTCCTGCGGCCCATAGACTTTCATTAGCGGCAAAAACGCAGCGTTTTCCGCAATGCTTGCGTTTCTGCTATGTGTGCACCTAGCCTTTGTGTTACTCCCTCCTGCACTGGGGAGGCCTCAGTGTGCCCTGGCTGCCATGCTGAGTCTTCAGTCCCCTGCCTGTTGGAAGGACCTTAAATTGCCCTCAGCCCTCTCTATTCACTAATCTAAACTCTCTCCCTATACTGCCCCTGGCCATCCCCCTTTCTTTAGGACACAATGCCTGCCCATAATGTGTGACTGCATTCTAAATGGTATTATTTAAATAAGGCCCCATTTGCCAGTAAATACAGTGGCTTAAGTCCTTTTATTATGTTTATTTGGCCTTTAATGTGTCAAAGCCAGCTGTTTAACTTCTAAAAGTGAGGGAAAAGTTTGGAAAGTTAGCAGGAGGTGGCAACTCCACTCAGCAATCCTTTGTAATGACGTCCATTAGCATTTTAAATGAATGGAAATGGATATGGCCCTGAAAAGGACATAATGACAAGTAAATTGGAGAGTTATCTGATGTGTGGCCCCACAAGTGTGTATGTATAGATAGACAGATGGATATCTCTATTTGCCATCAGTATACTATAGAGAGGGTGTTATGCCTAAGTTCCTTTTTCCACTAGCCTGCGATTTGCTTCTGATCGCAAATCGCAAGGTATATTAAACTAATGGAAACTGCAGCAGCAATTTCCATTAGTGCGATCCGATTGCGATGCGATTTTGGTCAAATCGCAATCGTTGTTCTGCCGCGTTTTGTATGCGATTGAGCTGGACTATGAGTATAGTAGCGCAATCGCAATCACATGGTGGGAATTGAAACGCGATTGCGATCGGAATCGCAATCGCATTTCATAGTGGAAAAGAGCCCTAAAGGTGAGTACACACCCACTATGGAAGCCAACAATGGGTCCGTCAGACCCTCCCGCTGGGCGGACTTTCAGGCGACAGTAGCGCATGTGTACGCGCTGTCAGCGGACTGATAAGGCTCTTCCTGAACGATCCGCTCAGTGTATCAGTGCGTACACACGCGCTACGGTCGTCTGAAAGTCCGCCCAGTGGGAGGGTCTGATGGACCCGTTGTTGGCTTCCGTAGTGCATGTGTACGCACCTTAATACACACCATACAATTTTCTGTTAGATTTTCTGTTTAGGGGCCCGTACACTTAACGATTTTCCCGCCGATATACAGTAGATTCTATCACTGTGATCGAATCTGCTGTGAAATCGTTGCACAAACGCTGATCGCTTTCCGTCCAAAATCGATCATTCCCGTCGATCTGTCCGTGCAGAAGATTTCGCTCGAGCGCCGGCGGGTCGGGAGTGTGTCGATAGCGCCGTTCGAATCTCCGACGACCGACGCTAGCGGCAATACATTACCTGCTCCGCCAGCGCGAGTCCCCACTGTCACAGCTGCTCCTTCTCTGCTGGGCTCCGTCAGGCTTCACTTCTTCCTGTCCCGGCAGGAAGTTTAAACAGTAGAGCGCCCTATACTGTTTAAACTTCCCCGGACAGGACGTAAAGTGAAGCTGGAGCCCAGAGCAGAGAAGAAGACAGCGGAGACCAGGGGACTCGCGCCGGTCGGATCAGGTAATGTATGCTTGGCAGCGGCAGCTTCACAGATGGTGAATCTATTTCAGGCTGAAATCGATTCACAATCTGTTTGCAGTAAAGGCAGCCATACGATCCCTCTCTGATCAGATTCGATCACAGAGGGATCTATCCGTTTGTTGATCTGATGGCAAATCAACCAGTGTATGGCCACCTTAATGCTGGGAATACAGCATTAGATTTTTTGGGCAGATGGTTCAGCATATAATTTCCGACATGTCCGATCTGATTTTCAATCATTTTCTGATCGATTTCTCATAGAAGGGAATTGAAATTGATAAGAAAAGTTAAGAAAATCAATAGAAAATCATTTGGACAGTAAATCGGCTGAAAAATCTCATTGTGTATTCCCAGCATTAAAATGGGCAGTACGGTGGCATAGTGGTTAGCGCTCTCTCCTTGCAGTGCTGGGTCTCTGGTTCAAATCCGATACAGGGCACTATCTGCACAGAGTTTGTATGTTCTCCCGGTGTCTGTGTGGGTTTCCTCTGGGCACTCGGGCTTCCTCCCACATCCCCAAAACTCACAAATAAGTGAATTGGCTTCCCCGTAAGTTGTCCCTAGCCTATGATACATGCACTACACTGTACATACATAGATATATGACTATGGTAGGGACTAGATTGTGAGCTCCTTTGAGTGACAGTGAAAATACTATGAAGATGTTGGCTCTATATAAATAAAAAATGCATTTATTGCTGCAGATATTTAACCTCTTGAGGACCGTAGGCTTACACCCCCCTAGTGACCAGGCTATTTTTTTTTACAATTAGGGCCACTGCAGCTTTAAGGGCTCACTGCAGGGCTGCACAACTCAGCACACAAGTGATTTCTGCCCCCTCCCCTTTCTGCCCACCAACAGAGTTTACTGTTGGCGGGCTCTGATCGCTCCCAGGGTGTTTATTTATTTTTTTATACATTTATTTTTTTTCAATAAATATTACTATTTTTTCCCCCTATCTTCCCCTCCCTCACCAGCCAATTGCATCAGCCTATGGCGGTGCGTGTGATCTCCTGCAAATCCCCGCCCGAGGACTTGATGCCAATTGCCGTGACGCGGTCGTTGGGTAGTTAACATGGGTTTATCTAGTCGCCCACTATTCAATATTTTTAGCAGATGTTTAGTTTGATAAGAACATGGATTCCAATGCTGGGAACACACAATGCAATATCCCATCAGATCGGCAGGAATCGGGTGATTATTTCCGGCCTGTCTGATCTGTTTCCCATCGAGAAAGGGATCGATTTTGCGAAGTTATCGGAAAATGGATCCCCTTATCAATTGTGAGCAGTTTGGATGTGTACACATGGTACAACTTCCTGTCTGATCACCTGTCAATTGGACGGGAAATTGCATTGTGTGCGCCCAGCATAAAGGTACCTATACATTAGATAATGATCAGCCATCAGATTGCCTGTCCACACACTGCAGACAGATTTATGAACATGAAATCTATTGCAGTGTTCTCCCCAGGATCTTTTAGCCAACTGCTCCACCTGGCTAGTTTTGGTGAGCACCCGGCTATCATCAGCTCATCTCCTTCCATGCTGTAAGCAGTTATGCAAAGAAGTGCTGGCCCTGCATTCCCTCATCTCGCCCCACCCGGCTACTTTTTCATGCCACCCGGCTGGAAAAAAATTCTGGGGAGAACACTATATTGTAAATTGTCCTAGCACTGCCGCCCCCTCCCCCCATGTGATGTGTCCCCACCAGGCTCACCTATCTTACCGACACGCCTCCTCCGGTGCCGGCATCTGTTTAAATTGCCACAGTGAACGCCTGTGACACCGGTACATGTAGTGACGTCAGTACATGTGGCAGTGTCACGTGGTAAAGGTGTTTGCGGTAATTCAAAAAAAACGCCAGACACAGGAGAAGGCGAGGATTCCCGCCGGTGAGACATGGACCGAGAACGGCAAGGGCAGTGTTCTCACTAGGCCAGTGATCTTCAAACTTGGCCCTCCAGCTGTTAAGTAACTACAAGTCCCACAATGCATTTGTCTTTATGAATCATGACTGTGGCTGTCAGACTCCCGCAATGCATTGTGGGACTTGTAGTTCCCTAACAGCTGGAGAGCCAAGTTTGCAGATCACTGCGGCCTAGGCTCTTTTAGCCAGGTGCTCCACCCGGCTAGTTTTGGTGAGCACCTGGCTGTCATCAGCTCACCTCCTCCTCTGCTGTAAGCAAAGTTGTGCAGAGAAGCGCCGGCCCTGCATTCCCTCATCTCGCCCCACCCGGCTACTTTTTCATGCCACCCGGCTGTAAATAATTTCTGGGGAGAACACTGAAGGGGTCTGTCCGTTATCAGGAAACCGAGTGCCGTCACCGCTGCATACCCAGTCGATCCCTTTTGACTGAGATTTTTCAAGCCAAAGGTCAGATTTTTCAAGGGCTACCATAATTACAGGTAAGGGGGGGGGGGGGGGGGGGGCAATGCACAGAGGTCTCTGGATTCAGAATGATATTACTTCCGTAGTTAGCTTGGGTAGCTTTCTCTGGTCATTTCTACTGAAATCTGATGAAATATTAAAGTGGTCCTGAACTCAGAACTTCCTCTCTAATAGAACGGCTAATAGAGCCGCCGGATCGCAGCCTCATCTACCCATGTAGATGAGGCTTTAGAAGAAAAACATTTCTTTGTTACAGCGGATACCAATCCTGCAATAAATCTGCAGTGTGTCTACTTTCTGCTTTCATGGAAGCAGACGTAGGGTTCACATCCTGTGTTTATTTATTAGCTGCTCTGCTGTGGCCGAGGACATTCCTGAGCTGACACAGCTGGGAGATCAAATTACAGTGGGGATTGGTCACAGCGTTCGTCCATGTTTAAATTATGTTTCTTGTAAGCAAACAGGTCTTTACAAATGTATTGCTACTGGCACATAAATCCACGTGGCTCTGTTCTGTTTATGAACGCCGTCCTCCCTCTCTACAGCAGCGTTTCTGGCTGAGGACGTTTGCTTGTGCTGAAAGTTTGTTTTGTTGTGATTTGGGCTAAGATCAGCCACAAGTGTGTTTACAACAGCAGCCAATGAGATCACAGCATTCATAGGCTTATAGCAGGTAGCACAATGACAGTAGATGTGTGGCTTAGGCCGCGTACGTGACGGGCGGGGGAGCGGCACCAACAATGGGATCGGCGTCGCCGGGGTTGAGTAGATCTGCCAGGTGGCTTGCTTGTGGGTCGCCGGCTGCCGTTCACACGCTTGATTGACGGCTGAGGCGGTTGTCATCAGGAGGCTGCCATATTTATTTCTTTTTAAGCAATACCAGTTCCCTGACTGTCCTCCTCTATTACTTTTAGGGCCAGTTTCCACTTGTGCGGTGCGAATCGCCACGGTAAAAATTCGCATGCAAATGCAAATTTCGCATGCGGGTGTATGCGAATTTTCATGCGATTCGCACCGCACCGTATGCAAATTTAACCATAGCAGTGCCGGTGTGCATTTCCATTGATTTCCATGCGAATTTGCATGAAAATTCGCATACCAAAGCCGCAGGCGATTTCCCTATTAAATACATTAGCGGCGATTCGCCTGCATTCCACACGCAGGCGAATTCTGAGGGCTCTGCCGTGCAGAAAAATCCTGCACAGAAAAACGCTCAGGAAAACTGACAAGTGGAACAGGCCCATCCACTTGTATTGGCTGTGCGAATCTGCCTGCAGGAAACGCATGCAGATTAGTGGAAACGGGCCCTTAGCCATAGCCCCTGAACAAGCATGTAGCAGATCAGGTGCTTCTGACATTATTGTCAGATCTGACAAGATTAGCGGCATGCTTGTTTCTGGTGTTACTCAGACACCACTGCAGCCAAATAGACCAGCAGGGCTGCCAGGCAACTGGTATTGTTTAAAAGGAAATAAATATGGCAGCCTCCATATTCTTCTCAGTACAGTTGTCTTTTAAGTCCGGTATGTGTATGAAGCTTTACATGATGTGGATCTGTGGAGTCTGCTCATTTCACTGTCTTTGGTGGTAATGCTCTTGTTTGTTGTGTAAATGATCATGTGACGTTAGGCTTGTAGATTTAGCTTGCGTATATTGATAGATGGCCAGATGGCAGCGCTGGATGGATCCCAGAAAACACATAGCCAGGGCTTCTTAAAAATTATCGCTGCCTTTGGAGGTCTCCCTCATTAGGAATGCAGCTGGCTTGTGCAATTTTTCTACTGGCTCCTGGATTAGATTGGCTCCTAAATTCCGTATTAGTGTTCCTGCACTCACCATATGGCTTTATGGCATTAAAGTGGATCTGAACTCTTGTACAGGATAGAAGGACAACAGAGAAATGCCCCCTGTATGTATTTAGAGAGATTAGCCTGTCTAGTTCCCCTCATCTGTGTCTAATCACAACCGTAGTTTGATGTCAGCTGTGTCAGCTGGCTGCCTCGGCAGAGCAGTTAATTTGTAAGCATAGGATGTTAATTCTCTGTCTGCTTCCATGAAAGCAGGACGTAGACACTATTTATTGTAGGATTTGTATCCGCTATAACAAAGAAATGTTTTTTATTTAAAGGTTATTGTGCTGTTGCTTATCTTTTAGAGCAGAGAGGGAGTTTTGAGTACAGGTCCGCTTTAAAGGAGACCTGAAGTGAGAGCGATATTGGGGGTTGCTATATTTATTTTCTTTTTAAACTATACCAGTTGCCTGGCAGTCCTGCTGATCTCTTTGGCTGCAGTAGTGTCTGAATCCTACACCTGAAATGAGCATGTGGCTAATCACGTCAGACTTCAGTCAGAGCATGTGATCTGCATGCTTCTTCAGGGTCAATGGGTAAAAAGTATTAGGCTGCATTTCCACTTGTGCGGTGCGAATCGCTGCGGTAAAAATTCGCATGCGGATGTTGTTGTCGCATACATGTTGTTGTAACGTGCGACTTTAACGTTGCACTGTGAAAGCAGCCTTAAAATTAGAATCCGCTTCCACTTGTAAAAATTTCAATGGGCTGCGAATCCGGATCCGAAATCGGGTGCCAAAGATGGCCGCAATTCGCGGCTAATGGAAATAGGCCCTCAGGCCTGGGACCCACTAGAGCGTTTAGGGATCGCTTTCAATCGCTAGTGATATCACTAAACGCTCTGCCAATGTAAATGGATGGAGCAGATTCCACTACAGCGATTGCGATTAGGGAAATCGCAATAGCAGGACATGCAGCATTTTGGGAGTGTTCCAATTCTAATACATTGTATAGGAGCAGGGAAATCGCTGCCACAATCGCTTGCAAGGCACTGTCACAAATCGCAAGTGATTGCGATAGCGTTTTCTAGTGGGCCCCAGGCATTATACTGTTGTAAACCAGCTAGTAATCCCCAGGGGATTCATGTGCTCTCATGCAGTCACATGGCTTCAAGGGTTAAAGCAACTCCATTAGCATATCTGTGTGGAAGTGCTGATAACTCTGCAAACACTGATGATGTTCTGCTCATTCCTGCAATAAAAACACTGGCAGAGATAAGCTGGTATTTAGTAGTGAAAGCAAATCAAGGATAAAAGTGATTTGTGTTTTTTTTTTTTTTTTTTTTTTATCAGAGCCTAATTTTAAAAGCCTGAAGTGAGAGACACATGGAGGCTGCCATATTTGTTTCCTTTTTAACAATACAGATTGCCTGGCAGCCCTGCTGATCTATCTGGCTGCAGTAGTGTCTAAAGCGCACCAGAAACAAGCATGCAGCTAATCTTGTCAGATCTGACAATAATGTCAGAAACACCTGATCTGCTGCATGCTTGTTCAGGGTCTATAGCTAAAAGTATTGGAGGCAGAAGATCAGCAGGACAGCCAGGCAACTGGTATTGCTTATAAGGAAATAAATATGGCAGGCTGAACTCTCTAAATACATACAGGGTGCATTTCTCGGTTTTCCTTCTGTCCGCTTTAAGACTTATCATAACATTTGCTTCAGTCAGTCAGACACTCCAAGTATTTGGTTGCATAATTATTGACATTTAATTTGGCTCTCTTATAAAGGGCATGTTGACGACGGTGCTGAAAATCCCATAAAGCCGTGTTGTCATACTGGACTAGCAGAACGTGTACTGCCATTACTTGCCAGTGAGATTCGTCTCTGAAAACTGCTGCAGCTTGCCTCATCCTTCCATGTCTCTGCTGTATTATATAAAGGGGGACTCCGCACACATAAATGGGGCAGAATTTGTTTTCCATCTAGTGACCTGTTACTGTTTAGAAATAATTATCATATCATGAGTATTTGCAGTATGAATGCTCTCTCTTCCTCCTTGACTTCTACCATGTTTGCCCTATAATAAGACCTCCCCTGACAATAAGCCCTAGCTAAATGGGATGCTGTTACTGTATGGGGAGGAGTGCAGTCTCTTACTGCACCTCCGTTGTGGCTGCGCCCCCCTCCATTCACCTATGACGTCTCCGGTATATCATTTAAGCTGGTCGGCGCCCTTTGACCTGGTCGCTGCACACTTGCTCACCTCCCCATGCAGTAACATAGTGTATATCCCTCAAATTATAAGCCCTTCATGAAAATAAGCTCTAGCACATTTTTTTTTTCTATTTTTTTTTTTAGAGAGGGGAATTAAAGTGGATCAGAGATGAACTTTTACTCATTGCATAATTGTGTTCCTTTCATATAGTTTATAGGGCATTCCTCAAGCCAAATACTTTTGTTTCTTTTAATACTCTAATTCCATATAAACTAAACAAGCCTCGCCCACAGCTTTTCAGAGTGCCTTGGCATTTTCAGACAGTAGCAAGGGCTCATGGGAGCTCTGTCTGGGCAGGAGGAGGGGGAGGTTTTACTCGCCCGAGATTTCAGAGGCAGAGGGGAGGAGGAGAGGGAAGTAAAGTTTTCACAGGCTGAGGGTTGGAGATGCTATCAGCTTGCCTGTGTAATGATGACAAGCAGAATATGGCTGCTGTCGTATCACAGGAAGAAATAAATCATATTCTGTTGAAGCTGTTTGCAGCCATATTTGCTGTGTAAACCATATAAACTTTAGATCAACTTTAGATGAGATATATATAGACAAGTTACTTGTTATAGTTAGTTTTTCATCGCAGATTCGCTTTAATATAGGACAGTGTCTTATTTTCGGCGAAACACTGTATTCCTGTTCCTCATAGCCTATTCATGGAGTAGAATCAGACCAATGCATCTCACCAATTACCGTAGAATTGCGTTACAGTAAACTCTGATATAGTAAACCTCTGGCTAGAGTAAACCCAATTCCCAGGTCTTGACCTGTATAAATATACAATGAACGGTATGACCAATTCTGATATGATAAACTTCTGATATAGTAAACTACTTGGCCAGGTCCCTTGGAGTGTTCTATAAAGGGATTCTTCTGTACTTCTGAGTGTTATTTCTTGCTTAAAGCGCACCTTAACTCAGAACTTCCTCTCTGTTCCAAAAGAGAAGCAAGCAACAACAACAACATAACCTTTAAAGAAAATCATTTCTTTGTTACAGCTGATACAAATCCTGCAATAAATCTGCAGTGTGTCTACTTCCTGCTTTCATGGAAGCAGACATAGGGTTAACATCCTGTGTTTACAAAGTAGCCGCTGTGCCGAATTCCTGTGCTGACACGGATGAGAGATCAAATTACACTTGTAATTAGTCACAAATGAGAGGGGAATTAGACAGTTTAAACTCTAAATACATACAGGGTGCATTTCTCTGTTTTCCTTCTGTCCTGTGCAAGAGTTCAGGTCCACTTTGATCGATTTTCTTTACTCCTCATCACCTGTGACTGATAAATCCTCAGATTGTTTACATAAAATGGGGCTTTGTAAATGGTCAGTGAATCATTTGGGAGGGACTCAATGGCCACACGGCACTCTAAGTGGTATAGCACTAGTGGTTCTGTTAATGCTCAGTAGAAGTCTGCAGACGTCAAAGTGAGATTGAGTGTGCAGAGTGGAAGGAATCGATCACTAAGCGGGTGATCGATTAGCTTGCCGTAGTATCAGGTTGTTATCAGCCATTAAGGTGGCCATAGACTTATAGATTTGCAGCAGATTCGACCATCAGATAGATTTCTGTCAGATGCCTGTCAAGTCGAATCAGACAGGAATCTATCTGATGAGTGCCACACACTAGGAACAGATTTCCAATAGATTTCCGAATGAAATCTATTGGAAATCGATCTAAATGCATTATTGGACCATTAGATTCAATGCAACTGTATGGGCAATCGATCTGATTTTCCATGCTGTCAGATAGATCAAATTGATCAAAATCGGCCGCAAATTGATCGAATGTGGGAATTTGATAGAATCGATTTCTGATCGATTAATCAATTCTATAGAATTGATCGATTTTATCGATGGCTGAAATCAACCAGTGTATGGGCCCCTTTAGAGTCAAGCGCCCGCTTGGCAAACGCATACGTTTGTGTTTTTCCCACGATTTTAAAATTGCTTTTATCTGCATGACATGCATGTTCGCAATTACAGTGTATTCCGTTGCATCTAAAAAAAAAAAAAAAAAAAAATCACAAATGAACGTTGAAAATTGCGTGCAGAAAGATGCGAGAACATGCGTGGGAAAAACGCCCTGTCAAGTGTGTTCCTTATCTAAACGCTACAGAAATATGATGCCACGAGTGAAAAATAAGTTGGCATTTTCACACTGTCATGGAGGTATGTTTGCAGTGTTTATTTGCTGGGAACCTTTGTTTGGATCTTTTAGGGTGTTTGTTATTGTACTCCCCTGCAGCGGGACCCCAACCTGCTGATCTTCACTCTCTCCATAGCACAGTACACACTACTTCCAGCCTGCACATCTGTTTGGGGGGTTGAAGATGTGGAAATAGTAGTTGTGCTTTGCTTTGAAGGGATGTCTACATCTGAAGGTGATCAGTATCAGAGCACAAAATGTCAACATGAAAAAATGCTGATTTCATCGGTTTTCATGTTAATCATAAAATCACTCTGTGTGTGAGATTATTTTCAGTTTTCTTAAAGTGGGAATTTGTCAGCCACAAAATCAAATTCCATTTACCTACTGCTTTGTGTTTATTAACTATTCTACATCTTGACCCCCTTACAAGCATTTCAATACAAATATAAATGTTTCTGCTGTAATGAATCCTATCTCAGTCAGCCTGGCTCTATTCTGGTGCATTGCTGGGGAGAGGGAAACTTGTTATCCCCCTCCTACATTCCTGCTCCTCACTGATTGGCTGAGGGCAGTTCAGTGTGACACGAGGCTGAGAAGGGAAATACACCTCACCTCTCTGTAGAAGCTGCTGAAATACGATCTATGCTGTGCTCACATGTGTTTACAAAGCAAGCTAGATATGACCGTGCAGTTTCTAGGAGAATAAGAGTAAGGGAGGAAAGGACATGGCTTCAGTCAGAGGCAGTAAAGATGGAAAATGCCTGGAACAATTTACTCTTTATTTACTATATAAAATTCACTGAAAAAAATGTGTAGAGTACAATACATATGTTATGTAAGTAGAACAAGTATTTATCTACTTATATATGCGTTTTTTTCCAGAGATAGTATGGCTGTCCCTGCTGCTTCAAGGTTGCCATACATTAGGCGATTGCCTCTAGGTTGACCATCGCATCTCTCGCATCAGAGAGGGATCTATAGCTGCCCACACACAGCACAACGATTCCCAATAGATTTAAGCATAAAATGTATTGGAAATCGTCCGAGCACTGCCGCCTACGCCTGCTAGGCTGTCCCCACCCATGTAATGCCTCCCCCCCCCCCCCCCAGGCCCATGGTGAGTGTTGCAGGCCTACCTGTGCCCGACGCCCTTTTGGATTGCCACTGGGGGAGCCTGTACCATGTGACCACCGCATGTAGTGATGTCAGTACAAGTGGCAGAGTCACGTGATACAGTCACTGGGCATCAGTGGAGAAAGACTGGGGACACAGGAGGCGAGAAGTCGTGCCGGCATGAAAGGGGAGCATGCAACACTCGCCACGGGCCCAGGGGGAGACCGACTGTTGTGCATCCAATCGAGCCCTTTCAACCAGGGCTGTGGAGTCATCCGACTCCTCAGTTTATGAAACCTCCGACTCCAGGTACCCAAAATTGCTCCGATTATGACTCCATAGCCCTGCTTTCAACTGAGATTTTTCCAGCATGCCAGATAGATTGTTTTGATTGATTTGGCCGGAAAACGATCACAGTCATCGATTGGGTCATCATGTTGTGGCATCGATCTCTGCCAAATTAGATCCATTCTGATCAAATCGGCCAGATATGCCAGACATCGAGATATGTGTGGGCTTCCTTACTGATCCAGTCGGTTTGGCCCACTGAGATAGTTATAATTAGGGACGATCAATGAGATGCAAAATTATGTAAATTTTTATGCAGATATATGCAGCTTGAAAATGGACCAATCAATTTAAACTTGGGTGGGACTAGATTGGTCTATTTTCACACTGCATATATTTGCATAAAAATTTACATAATACTGCATGAACTCGGAAATATCTGCATCTAATTGATCATCTCTAGTTATAATGTCCAGTGTAAGGACTGTAAACAGAATCATTGGTGATCATTTCAGAGGACATTTAGTTAGCAGCCAGTGACAGTACAGACATGTACTGTGCTGTGGAGAGGGGAGGGTGAAGCAGGAGGCTCCCTGCTACGCCTGGGGACAGAAGTATCACCTGAATATAAAATGGCAGCACAGCCGCCTGCTTGTCCCTGGTGCTTTGTCCGGCAGAGAATATCGCAGTGGCTGTAGAAACGTCAGACGGATGACCGAGATCAGGATTAGATGCTTTTGGTGAAGTTGTAGAGAGCCTACTGCATAAAGCAATAATGGACCAGAATCAATAGCGGGAATTAAAACTAGACAGAGGATTTTCTTACAGCCCGTGGCCTCCGCAGATATAATTACTAAGGCATAGTAAATGGGATGTGTTAGTCTACAGCATTGATCAGGCTGTCGGCAGAGTCTGGGAGGAACGTCCTTGTATTTTGCTTTATGCTTGTCATTTAAAGCGGACCTGAACCCAGAACCTCCTCTCTGCTCTAAAAGATACACAGCAGCATAATAACCTTTAAAGAAAAACATGTTACTGCGGATACAAATCCTGCAATAAATTGGCAGTGTGTCTACTTCCTGCTTTTATGGAAGCAGACATAGGGTTAACATCCTGTGTTTAAAAATTAGCCGCCGTGCCGACTGCCAAGGCTGCCGAATTCCTGTGCTGAGAGATCAAATTAAACTTGAGATTAGACGCAGATGAGAGGGAATTACACAGGCTAAACTCTCTAAATACATACAGGGTGCATTTCTGTATGCTTTTCTTCTGTCCTGTACAAGAGTTCAGCTCCACTTGAAGGAGGCCGTACTCTAGTCGATGGCCACCAGATCGACCATTAGATACAGTAGATCCCTCTGTGATTGAATCTGATCAGAGAGGAATCTCTTGCCTGCCCGTACACTGCACACCAATTTCCAGTAGATTTTAGCATGGCACTTTTGTCTTTGAAACTGCAATGTATATACAGGTAGTTCTCGACTTATGAATGCCAGACTTACGATAGACCCGCCGTTATAAACGGCACGAAAATGGGGACAAAACATTTTTTTCAAATAGACCTTTATAGTTTTTGAGAGAATTTAATTTAAAAAAATTCAAAGAAAAATGTTTTTAACTCGGTAAAATGACATTTTCTATGGTACAGTATACTATATAGAGCAGTGATGGCTAACCTTGGCACTCCAGCTGTTGTGGAACTACAAGTCCCATGAGGCATTGCAATACTCTGACAGCTCTAAGCATAACTCTGGGAGGCAAAGGCATGATGGGATTTGTAGTTTTGTCACAGCTGGAGTGCCAAGGTTAGCCATCACTGATATAGAGCATCCAAGCCCTGGGTAAAGGGGGACAGGGATCAGAGGTGGTGCAGAGGGACACAATGGAGGCAGAGGTACACAGTGGAGGTACAGAGGGGAGGTGGCACGGATGGAGACACTTGAGTGAACAGGTGGGGGGGGGGCAGAGATGGCAGAGAGGGGGACAATGAAGGCAGAGGGGAACAGAGATGAGACCCAGATGAGGACATTGGAGGTGCAGGGGGGCACAGAGGAGGTACAGGGGACAGAGATGGCCCAATTTTGCTTTCACAGTGGGGCGTTACAGGCGCACGTTAGAGCAGCCTGTAACGCAGCCCACCGCACAGTAATGAAAAATCAATGGGCTGTTCACAGTGCCCACGTTGTGTTACAGTATAACGCTGGACGTTCAAAGAAAGTGCAGCATGCAAGACGTTATACGCAGTTTTAGCCGCGTTAGACTGTTTGCACATGCTCAGTGCAGGAGAGGAGGAGGGGAGATTCTGCTATTGTTCCTAGCCACATGGATAATTAATATTCACTGCACTGTGTGACGTGCAGTGTTTACTTCCTGGAGCGGCCGCTTTGTGCGGCGATTGGCTGGCGGGACCACGTGATGCGGAGCGTTCCGATCACATGGTCTCCACAGTCTTTGGACGCATGTGCCGTTTTCGTTCTACTAGTATCGAACGAAAACTACACCAAGAGACGCATAACACGTCTCTATGTAGCATCCGAGTTTAGCACCACCATGCGTTGCGTTAGGCCAGGGGAATGTTATGCGACCTTAACATCCCCTCTAACGCAACGTCTCTGTGTGAAAGAGGCCTAAAGGAAAACAAAAGGTGTTTTAAAAGCAGCCAGTCTCCTGAGGTCCCCTCCGTTGCAGTTGGCGAGGTTGGCGGCTTGATTGCGCTCACATAGTCATACTGCGCTTGTGTAGAACGCTCCTGGCCTGTAACAGAGGGGACCGCGGGAGACCGGCAGGGAGTGGAGCTACAGCAAGGTATACATAAGCTACCAAGGGGCTGGAGGAAGCCCCAGGTAAGTAGATCTTTTTTTTTTTTTTTTTAACGCTTGATGTTTCCTTTACGAATGGATTCAGGTTAAGAACACACCTACAGTCCCTATGTCATTCACTAACTGGGGACTTCCTGTACTCTTTTTTTGCAGATTGAGGCCGGTTTCACCCTATAAACTTGCGTCAGCGATACGGTGCGTCGCCCCCCCGCCGCACCGCCAAAAACAGGCCTTCAGGAAACACAGCGTTAGTACACGGTGGTCCCTGTTTGCCCACCACCCAAGCAGGAAGTGACACGTGCGTGTGGTCACTTCCTGCTTCGTGTATGCGGAAGCATATTGTTAAAATACGCTTTTGCACATGCACGTCGCAACATCAGCTATATAAAAAACCCTGCGTCACTATAGACTTACATGACTTCCAGATCGCCACGGATCCCGCTCGATAACATAGTCCTGTACTAGCGTTAGATTAGGGAGTTGTGGCGCAGCGTACCGCAATGTGGGAAGTATGAACTTCACCATAGGGATTCATTAGGCTGCGGTAGCACTGCGCAAATTTACCGTGCCAGTGTGAAAGGGGCCTAAGGGTTTGAGTTCTGCAGGTGTCAGTTTCTGCAGGACAGAACATTTTCCCAAAATAGACATTAGAAATGTTCTGTTTGTTGCCCGGCCCAGTGATGATCTGTAGAGTTCCCCTTTTAATATGTAAAAATGAGCTAACCCGTCAGCATTATCCCAGCAAATATTGTTTGGAGACGCGTTTATGGACCCTATAAAAGCCTTTATAAGCTCGCTGCGAATATTCCGCTAGACCCAGAAGGCCTGTTTTACAGCACGGAGAGCGCGAGATCCGATCAATATAATAATCCGCCTATTATAATTTTAGTATTTTCACACGAGCAGTAAAGTGATTTAATCCCTTGGACCAGAGCAAGACAATCTGTCACTATCCGGCCGCCACCAGGCCCCGTCGCTGTGTGACAGCTGCAGCCGGCTGGCGAATCCTCCTCCGAGACTGGCAGCACAGCGCCAACGTGCCAGGCTGCCCGCCGAGAGCACAAATGGGCTCTCGCTTCAAGTATATGGCCCGTTTCCCAATTTTTATTTTTTTTGCTTGTGTTCCCACTGCGGAGGTCAAATGGAGTCAATCTGAGTTTAAAAGCCAAAAAATAAATAAATATATAAAATAATGTTTTCTTTTCCTCATATTTTAAAGGACAACTGAAGAGAGAGGAGTTTGGAGGCTGCCATATTTATTTCCTTTTAAGCAATACCAGTTGCCTGGCAACCCTGCTGATCTGTTTGGCTTCAGTATTGTCTGAATCACACCATAAAACAAGCATGCAGCTAATGATCACAGATCTGACTATAATGTCAGAAACACATGATCTGCATATGCTTGTTAAGGGTCTATGTTCCTCTGCCTTTAATACTTTTAGCCATAGACCTGGGACTATGGTAGGGATTAGACTGTGAGCTCTTCTGGGGACAGTTAGTGACATGACTATGCACTCTGTTCAGTGTTGCAGATAATGTCAGCGCTATATAAATACATAATACTAATATGGTAGGACATTAGACTATGACTATGGTAGGATTAGAGTGTAAGCTCCTCTGAGTACAGTCAATGACATGACAATGCACTCTGTAAAGTGCTGCAGAAGATGTCAGTACTATATAAATACAAAATAATATGGTAGGACATTAGACTATGACTATGGTAACATTAGAGTGTAAGCTCCTCTGGAGACAGTCAGTGACGACTATGCACTCTGTACAGTGCTGCAGAAGATGTCAGTACTATATAAATACAGAATAATAATATGGTCGGACATTCGGTTATAACTTTGGTAGGATTAGATTGTGAGCTACTCTGAGGACAGCCTGTGACATGACTATGTACTATGTATAGTGCTGCAGAAGATTGCCATATAAATACATAATAATGATACAGTAGGTCATTAGATTATGACTATGATAGGGATTAGATTGAGAGCTCCTCTGTCCTAATGTAGAGCTATGGCAAAAATAAACCATGTTTTTTTAAATTAGCAGGGGCAAATGCTGCAAACGCTGATATAACTTGCGGAAGTACTTTTACTAGAGGCTTTGTAAAGTCCCATGGTTGTGTACCAGTCAGGTCAGCCATCTGCATGGAGTTTGTATTCTGTGTATGGGCTGGTGCACACCGAGCGGCTTTTTCAGCGTTTCTGCAGCCGCTTGCGGCTGCGGATCCGCTTGGTCAATGTATCTCAATGGGGTGGTGCACACCAGAGCGGGAGGCGTTTTGCGGAAACGAAAAATGCCGGGGTGAGGCATTTTTTGGATTTCGGATGCGTTTCTGCCTCAATGTTAAGTATAGGAAAAACGCAAACCGCTCTGAAAAACGGCAGTTCAGAGCGGTTTTGCCGGTGGTTTTGTTGCAGAAGCTGTTCAGCTTTACTGTAACAATATATGAAATGTACTATACTGAAATCCGCTGCAGCAATCCGCAAAACGCTAGCAAAACGCCATACAAAAATAAGAAAAAGCGTTTCAAAATCTGCTAGCGTTTTGCGGATCTGCTAGCGGGTTTTGGTGTGCACCAGGCCTATATGCATATTTTTTCGGTGGTGTCCCTCCACAGACTATGAACATGCTGGCAGACAGACTGGCTTCCCTCACAGAAGTGTTCAGTATACTCTGTAAAGCTCTGTGGAGAAAGTGTCAGCCTCATATAAATAATAATAATATGCGTCGCTAGTGACGTCAGTCATGTGACTTTGTAGTGATATTAGCATTGAGTTCTGGTCAAAGGCCAGGCAGTTGGAATAATTGGCAAAGCTTATAAGTCACATGACCAGGCAGAGGCCTCTGATTGGCCTGCGCTCACTATAGTGCACTGAAAACTGGTTGATCCGGGTACAAGTTACTTGCGTTTGTCTTTTTGTATTTCGTAGTATTAGAATCCACCACTAGCTGCTCTTATTGACACAGCCTGTTAGTATCAGTAGATTAAGTGCAATGTACATTGTCAGGTTGCTGGTCGTCAGCTTTTATCTTTCTGTGGCTGGGCTGGTTCAGTCTGTGAGACTACAGGTCCCAGCATGCCCAGCTGAGTGCAAGTGATATGCATAAAAGCAGACCTGAACTCAGAACTTCCTCTCTGCTCCAAAAGATAAGCAACAGCATAATAAACTTTAAAGAAAAACATTCTTTGTTACAGCTGATACAAATACAACAATAAATCGGCAGTGTTTTTACTTCCTGCTTTCATGGAAGCAGACATCCTGTGTTTACAAATTAGCTGCTCTGTCAAGGCAGCCAGCTGACGCAGCTGAGAGATCAAATTGCACTGATGATTAGTCACAGATGAAGGGGAATTAGACAGTATAAACTCTCTAAATAAATAAATAAAGGGTGTATATATCTCTGTTTTCCTTCTGTCCTGTGCAAGAGTTTAAATCCACTTTACTAAAGCCTGTACAAGTTTAAAAAGGATACCTGAATTGAGAGGGATACGGACGGCTGCCATATTTATTTCCTTTTACACAATACCAGT
The DNA here is from genome assembly GCF_040937935.1 of Hyperolius riggenbachi. Classification (NCBI taxonomy): domain Eukaryota; kingdom Metazoa; phylum Chordata; class Amphibia; order Anura; family Hyperoliidae; genus Hyperolius; species Hyperolius riggenbachi. The sequence continues at coordinate 42,670,399 of NC_090653.1, read as the reverse complement.
TGCTTGGCAGCCCTGCTGATCTCTTTGGCTGCAGTAGTGTCTATCACACACCTGAAACAAGCTTGCAACTAATCCAGTCGGATTTCAGTTAGAGCGTGTGATCTGCATGCTTGTTCAGGGTCTATGGCTAAAAGTATTAGAAACAGAGGATCAGCAGGACAGCCAGGCAATGTGCATTGTTTAATAGGAAATCAATATGGCAGCCTCCATATCCCTCTCACATTGGGGCCATTTAAGGCTCAAATGCAGCCTTCTTGAATGCTACATGTAGCATCCAAGACAAGAGGATGGGATCTACTGCGGTGTGTCTGCGATTGACGCTAAAAAGCTATCACCATCATTTAAAAAACACTTCCATTCATTTAAATGGACCGGCGGTAAATCGCTTTCAAACCACGTATTTGGCGCCCGCCAAAAAAAACGATGCGTTTACCGCCCGTCTGGCCAGCCCTTATATTGTAGAGGGAGGGAATTGAGAGTTGAAAAATCCTGGAAACCATTTGCAGGCTGTAAACAGAACATTGTGTAGTATGACATACCTCAGCGTGAGGCGTGTGGAGGCAGCTTAGATGGCTTTTGTCTGCTCCAATTCTTTTGTGCCTTAAGCCTGACTGAGGTAATTCCTTACCTAAGAATCGATGAACTGATCATTGATTCAGCTCACAAAATGGCGGCCAGTCCTACAATTAGGCAGCGGACGTACCTGACTCCCCCCCCTCTATAGTGATATTCTGAGCTCTGCTGGCGGTTATTTCATTGGATTTGGGGGCAGGGTGGAGGTGAATGAAGGGTCATTGATCATTAATAAACACGAGGCTGATGAGTGAGGGGAACCGTACAGAAGCCATTTTGTTTCACGCTTGGCCGCCCCTCATGTCAGCTGTGTCGCTGGGGGATGAAATGTGATGCGAAGCTGATGGTCTCAGAAGCCCACAAGGTTGATATCTGAAGGGACCAGCATGGATACGAGGCTGTCGTAGAAAATGAGATCTGTAGGTCAGAGTATAGCTCTGCTCCTGACGCCTCCAATCAATACAGTGCCTGAAGCTTTGCTAATCACGTAGGTTAATCGGGATCTTTCTCAAGGCCTTATTAACCCGCTGCTTCCCTTCTGTCGATATTCAATAATCTTATTTTCGTGTGACTCAGGACGGGGTGACCTCTTCCTCTGCAGATGAGGGTTGCAGGGCCGTGAGATGCTAACATGGACCTTACCATGAATGCACAAAAACCTCTGTTCTGTATACTGATATAAAAACTACACAATTTTACACTTGTTTGTGACAATTAAAATGTAACTTTTAATTCACATTCAAAACATGTTCCACCTGTACTGGTTTTAGAAATACACAGACTGGTAGGAAGATGGGATTTTATAAATAATTCACCCTTTGGCAACCACTTGGTACATAGATATAATCAGTTGTTTCACCCACCGCTCCTCCCCTGATGAATGTAAACACTTCACCACCCGACACCTAACCCAACATGTTTCACCACCATATACTTTGGGGGCTTTGTCAGGGGAACATACTAAGTGCAGTAGTGCTATTAATTCATAAACAAGAAGTTAAAGGGACACTGTAGGGGGGTCGGGGGAAAATGAGTTGAACTTACCCGGTGCTTCTAATGGTCCCCCGCAGACATCCTGTGCCCGCGCAGCCACTCACCGATGCTCTGGCCCCGCCTCCGATTCACTTCTGGAATTTCAGACTTTAAAGTCTGAAAACCACTGCACTGTATAAGATAGGTCACGGATCAGGAACCCAGCAAGGAATATGTTCCCTGCGTTGCCGGTGCTACACCTCGCTCAGGTCACCCTCCTGGGCATGTAAGTGCAAAAATAGTGAAGAGGCGGCACACAAAAGGCTTGCTATTTAAAGCATGTATTGATAGTGGTGCAACACCACATGTTACGAACCATCACGGTTCTTCATCAGGTGTATAATGAGACCAACCCCAACTCATACATTTATACTAGCATGACGACCACGCCCCTTAATTAGGGGGCGTGGGAATCACTAACTAGACATAAGCCACTCCTTACTACCAACCAGCAAGCAGTTAAGATATTTTAATATATAATTCATTATCAAATGTAAAACCTCATAAAGACAATACAAAAATCTGTATTAAAATGTTTTTAAGGAGAAATTCCCATATGGGCTATCTTCCACAGATACATATACCCACTAACCGTACTCCTAGGGCACTCCACTGGGGCTACCCGTAAACACCGACCTAAAAAAAGAAAAGTGAATTCTGTAACAATAATCACTTACCACTGGAAGATCTACTCATTTCAACTATACAGCATTAAAACTGGTATATTTATAAAAAACATTTCCATTGCACTTGTTCATTCATCCCTCTTGGATAAACCACATCTAAATAACTGATCCAACGTGCCTCTTTCTGAAGCAGTAATTTTTCTTTATCACCTACACATAGTTGCAAATTCAAAGCATCGAGTACCAACCATCTAAGTTGAGATGGTCTGTGTCTAGCATCACGAATATGCCTAGACACTGATGTCTCATAAGTATCATTTCCATCTAGAAATCTACTTATTGAACGTTTGTGTTCCTGTATGCGGACACGTACTGCACGTGTGGTCATGCCCACATACATCATGCCACACGGGCATTTTAGGCCATATACGACATATGGGCTCGCACATGAAAACCTCCCTTTAATTGGCACTCTCTTTCCAGTGTGGGGATGAGAAATAGAATTGCCCCTCACAATTGCTGAGCATACATTACAGCTGCAACAAGCAACCGTACCATTCCTCTGTACATTAACATTAGTGGAACTGATAGCCGTGTCAACTTTCCTGACAGTATTCAGGATGGTTTTACCCCTTTTAAGAGCAAACACAGGCTGCTCCTGAAAAAGACTACCCACCCCCTGATCGGCACTAAGTACAGGCCAAAACTTCCTAACCGTTTTCTTAACCAGGGAGGTGTTCCTCCCAAATTGCATTACAAACGGTATTCTCTTATTGCTAGCCGTTGTTTTTCTGCTACCTCTTAACCACCCTGGCGTTCTATTAAGATCGCCAGGGCGGCTGCGGGAGGGTTTTTTTTTAAATTAAAAAAAAACTATTTCATGCAGCCAACTGAAAGTTGGCTGCATGAAAGCCCACTAGAGGGCGCTCCGGAGGCGTTCTTCCGATCGCCTCCGGCGCCCAGAATAAACAAGGAAGGCCGCAATGAGCGGCCTTCCTTGTTTTGCTTACATCGTCGCCATAGCGACGAGCGGAGTGGCGTCATGGACGTCAGCCGACGTCCTGACGTCAGCCGCCTCCGATCCAGCCCTTAGCGCTGGCCGGAACTTTTTGTTCCGGCTACGCTGGGCTCAGGCGGCTGGGGGGACCCTCTTTCGCCGCTGCTCGCGGCGGATCGCCGCAGAGCGGCGGCGATCAGGCAGCACACGCGGCTGGCAAAGTGCCGGCTGCGTGTGCTGCTCTTTATTTGAAGAAAATCGGCCCAGCAGGGCCTGAGCGGCAGCCTCCGGCGGTGATGGACGAGCTGAGCTCGTCCATACCGCCCGGCTGGTTAATAAATCTGCTCTCTCTATTGAATTGACCTCCTCTTGAATTCTAACTAGCTGCTCTCGCGGGTACCCCTTGGCGACAAATTTGTCCACCAATTCTCGTCCCACATGGGTATAGTCATCAGGCAGAGAACAGATCCTCTTTGCTCTTATAAATTGGCCCTTAGGGATAGCTCGAGTAGTGTGGGGATGATGGTAACTGTCTTTCCTCAGTAAATTATTCCTATCAGTGGGCTTCTTAAAAAGTTTAGTGCATAGTCCCTTACCCTGTTTGGAAATGGTAACGTCCAGGAAATTAGCAAACTCACTGGACATTTCCATGGTAAACTTGATGGTACTGTGGCCATTATTCGCCTCAGCCACCATCTCCTCAAGGGTTTCAATGGAACCCTGCCACAGAATTAACACATCATCCACAAATCTGTAATATTGAAAAATGTGCTCACTGTATTTGGGATTGTCAAGAAAGAATACCTTCTCAAGAGATTCCACAAATATATTTGCAACAGATGGTGCATTTAAAGTCTGAAAACCACTGCGCCTGCGTTGCCGTGTCCTCGATCCCGCTGATGTCACCAGGAGCTTACTGCACAGGCCCAGTATGGTCTGTGTCTGCGCAGTACGCTCCTGGTGACATCAGCGGGATTGAGGACATGGCAACGCAGGCGCAGTGGTTTTCAGACTTTATAGTCTGAAACTCCAGAAGTGAACCGGAGGCGGGGCCGGAGCATCGGTGAGTGGCTGCGCGGGCACAGGATGTCTGCGGTGGACCATTAGAAGCCCCGGGTAAGTTCAACTCATTTTTCCCCCGACCCCCCCTACAGTATCCCTTTAAAAAGCATTCTTAATGTCACAGTAACATTATTTGTAGACATTATGAATTTTTTTTTAACCAATTGTTTATGCACTTATAGCACGACTGCACTTCATATGTTCCCCTGACGAAGCCCACAAAGTTTATGGGGGGCTAAACATGTTGGGTTAGGTATCGGGTGGTGACGTGTTTGTAGCATACATTCATAGGGGGAGGAGCAGTGGGTAAAACACCCGATTATATCCATGTACCAAGTGGCTGCCAAAGGGTGATTCATTTATAAATCCCATCTTCCTACCCAGTCTGTGTATTTCTAAAAACCGTACAGGTGGAATGTTTTAAATGTGAATTAAAAGTTAAGTTTTAATTGTCTCTTACAAACAAGCATAGAATTGTGTACTTTTTAAAATGTGCCTGAGACGAGGGGGCATAATAGTCTTATACAGGAACTAGATTGTGAGCTCCTCTGAGGGACAGTACGCTCCTGTGTTTCGCTGCCATGCCTGGGAGCATTCTGCACCGGCGCAGTAGTACTGCGCAGACTCAGAACGCTCCCTGCAACGGGAGCGCGTCGGGGCGGACACGCTCGGCTGGACCGCGCATGCGCAGTACTCCCGATTGGCCCGCAGAGGACGGGGCTGCTACGGGAGAATTAGTGCTCATAGTTTGTTACCCTGTGTGAGCACGTACACAGGGGCGTATCTGGGTGACATAGCGCCTATGGCAAACATTGAAATTGTGCCCCCCTCCCCCCATCAGACCACCTTGTCCCATAATAACAGCTTCTTTTCTTGCAATGATACAAGTCTCCCCAGTATAGGTTGCTAGAGTTAACCCCCAAGTAAAGGTAACCAGAGGTAGCACTCTAGTATAGGTAGCCAGAGGTAGTTCACCCAGTATAAGTAGACCCATGTTTACGTTGCCCTCCCAGTATATGTAGTTAGAGGTGTCTCCCCAGTAGAAGTAGCCTCCTTTAGCATAAGTGGTAAGAGGTAGTCCTTCAGTATAGGTAATGAGAAGTTCCCTTCAGTATAAGTAATCCCCCAGTATAGATTTGGCGGGTGTGACACCCCCCCCCCCCCCCAGTATAGGTAGTGAGAGATGTCCTCCAGTATAAGTGCAGGTACAAATGCCTGAGCGTCATCCTTCATTATGGTGGGGAAGCATGAAGGAGTAGGAGGCAGCTATGGCGCCCACGGTGCTGTGGCGCCCATGGCATAAGCCATGTCTGTACCCCTGTAGATACGCCTCTGCACATACATGCCCCCGGGGTATGGGCACCGGGAGATGACGTTAGCACACAGGAAGGAGTAGCAAGAGGGCTGGAGTAGTGAGTGTGACTTCGCTTGATTGCACTAATCATCTTCATGGGCTCATGAGGAACAGCATTAGTTTGAAGGAGAATCGCATATAATCTCAATTGCAGTGTGTGGGCCTCTAGTCGATTGACGCACAATAAAGATGATCGCTTAATCGTTCAATGGAATATCGAGGAATATTTGGGCAGGAAGAAATTCTCTGGAGTCTTCTCCTAAGAAAATAGAGAAGATTTTAAAAATGTGATGCTAGCTGTGAACTTGGGCTAGGTTCACACTACGTAGCATTCGTAAATGCCGGGACGCATGTCACATCATCATTGCTGCACGTCGGTCCTCAACGCGTGGTGCAGAGTCCGCTTTGTATGGTAGTTTCTGATAGGAACATTTTCATGGGACCGAAATGTGACATCAATTGAGTGGTGGTTTGAACGTCACCACTGAACCCCAAAGTCTGCATTTTTGGCAATGTTCCGCCATCACCCGGCAACAGAAATGACAGCGAAACGCTGGTATCTAATGCCATTGTAAAGCCAACCTTAGAGTCTTGGCTACCCAGCTCCTGGGATTTGTCCATTGCTGTTTTAAATGGACTTTTTTTTTTTCACCTCCTGTTATGGTAGGGATTAGATTGTGAGCTCCTCTGAGGGCTGTTAGTGACATGACTAAGTACTCTGTGCAGCGCTGCAGAAGGTGTCGGTGCTATATAAATACATAATAATAATATGGGAGCACATTACACTATGACTATGGTAGGGATTCAGTTGTAAGCTCCTCTGAGGACAGTCAGTGACATGTCTGTGTACTCTGTAATGTGCTAGAGAAGAAGTCAGTGCCATTATAAATACATAAAAGTAATAATATGCTAGGACATTAGATTAGGACTATGGTAAGATTAGAGTGTGAGGTCCTCTGAGGACAGTCATTGACATGACTATGGACTATGTAAAGTGCTGCAAAAGATGTCCATGCTTTATCCTACATAAAGCCCTAGGATCTGCGTCCGTGGACTGCGCCCATGTCAGGGTGGCCGCGCACGCTGCCTGCCAATCTAGCACCCGTTTTTTGAAACAAGCCTAATTAACTAGTAAATGCATAATATGAATAATATGTTAGACAATATATTATGACTATGGTAGGGATTAGATTGTGATCTCCTCTGAGGACAGTCGGTGACATGACTATGTACTCTGTAAAGTGCTGCAGAAGATGTCAGTACTATATAAATACATAATAATAAATATGGCAGGACATTAGACTATAACTATGGTAGGGATTAGATTGTGAGCTCCTCTGAGGACAGTCAGTGACATCATTATGTACTCTGTAAAGTGCTGCAGAAGGTGTCAGTGCTATATAGATAAATAATAATGTGGTAGGACATTAGAATATGGCTACAGTAGGATTAGAGTGTGAGCTCCTCTGAGGACAGTCAGTGACATGACTATGTACTCTGTAAAGTGCTGCAGAAGATGCCTGTGTGAGAGGCTCAGTCACTTCTGGGGCATGACGGGGGTAAGGGGGGGAGGGGGTGTTAATTAAAAGGTAAATAATTTATATATTTTTTTTTATGTAAACGTTCCCCTGTGTTTGGCCCATTGCTGCAGACCTGCGAGCGCTCAATAGACAAACCACTTCAATGCCCGATAGTACAAGGATTCTTTCACAGGTATATAATCTAATGACCGTAAAAATGGCGAGCGCCGCAACGCTGATGTTCTGGGATTATAATGATGCTGAGTGCGGACGGATCAGTACATGGCGGAGATCATTTCAACATATGTTCAGAACTCTTCTTTCAAAAAAAAAACACATTGACCTAATTATACTTTATCAGGAGTGTTGTCCTAAATATACTAACCCATTAGCCTTTGCCTATGGCAGCGGTTTTCTAATGTATCCACAGGGGACCCCTAACTGCACCTGAAGAATTATTATTAGATGCAGAAAATCCAATAATCGCCTTCCCAGCTGCTGCTATGACGAGATCTGCTTCTGTGTAGCCCAGACAGGCCTATAGCAGGCGAGATAGGAAACCCATGGAATGGTCGATAGCAAGTGTCCAGGAGCTGTCCCTACAGAGCAAAACTGAGACGAAAAGTTAGAGACCCTCCCCCCTTATTTTGTCATTTGCAATAAAGAATTTAATGAATATGTTGCATTCTCTGCAGAGGACAAGAACTGTCCAGCATGTGTAAAAGTGGACCTGAACTCTTGTACAGGACAGAAGGAAAACGGAGAGCAAAGCAAGCTGTATGTATTTAAGGGCTCGTTTCCACTATAGCGAATCTGCATGCGGTGTCCGCATGCGGATTCGCATAGGCAATGCAAGTGGATGGGGCTGTTTCCACTTGTGCGGCTGCGGGAGCGTTTTTTTGTGCGGCAGAAATCTGCACGGCAGAGCCGTCAGATTTCGCGTGCGACAGGAATGCATGCGAATCGCCGCTAATGCTTTTAAATAGGGAAACCGCATGCAGGTTGAGCATTCGGTTTTTGCCGCAAAGTCGCATGCGATTTCGCATAGGTATAATGTTAATTTACACAGGCAGTGACATGGTTAAATTCACACATACCCTTACCTATGCGAAATCGCGGCAAAAACCGCATGCGGAATCGCACCCGCATGCGATTTCGTCCGCGGTGGAATGCAGGCGATTCCGCACCGCAACAGTGGAAACGAGCCCTTAGAGAGTTTAGCTTCTCTACTTCCCCCTCATCTGTGACTAATAACTGTAGTTTGATCTATCAGCTGTCAGCTCAGGAATCTTGGCGGTCCTTGGCAGAGCAGCTAATTTGTAAACACAGGATGTTCACTGTGTGCTTCCATCAAAGCAGGAAGTAGACATACTGCAAATTTATTGCAGGATTTGTATCAGCTGTAACAAAGAAATGCTTTTATTTAAAGGTTATTATGCTGTTGCTTATCTTTTAGAGCAGAGAGGGAGTTCTGAGTTCAGGTCCACTTTAAAGGAAACCTAAAGTAAAACCATGGTGGCCAATTTAACTTTGGGCTTCTTCCAGCCCCTTGCAGTCCTTCTGGTCCCTTGCGGACATTCCACTCTCATCCGTTCAGCAGCAAAGCCCCTCTGAAACCTGCATGCGTGGCCCTGGGCTGCGTGGCCTCCTCCATCACATGCCTACAGCCGGGAGTATTCTGTGCTTGTGCAGTTCATAAATCTTGCAGCTGCGCATGTGCTGAACGCAATCATGGAGGTGCACGGCTAGGGCCACACAGTTCAGGGTCTATGGCTAACAGTATTAGAGGCAGAGGATCAGCAGGACAGCCAGGCAATGTGCATTGTTTAGCAGGAAAGAAATATGTCAGCCTCCATATCCATCACACTTCAGGTGCTCTTTATGTAAGATAACAAAGGACACTCCCAGTGAGCTGATCATGATGAGTTTTGGAAACGGGCACACAGGATACATAATTATCATTTTGTGGTCATTATTCAGTTCTGAAAACTTCAGCTATTTGCTTTGTACGGGTGGCTGGGGGAGCAGACATGCATAAAAGTTTTGAAACTGTCCTATCGCTTTCAGACCGGTTTTACATTAGGTTTTTGTGTTGCAATGCCATGCTCCTGCATATGCCACCGACATGCCGACAGGGCCATATGCATAGCCCCCCCCCCACACACACACCAGTGTTCTCCTCAGGCTTTTATAGCCGGGTGCTCCACCCGGCTAGTTTTGATGAGCACCCGGCTGTTATCAGCTCACCTCCTCCTTTGCTGTGAGCAGAGTTGTGCAGAGAAGCTCTGCCTCTGCATTCTCTCATCTCGCCCCACCCAGCAACTTTCTCATGCCACCCGGCTGGAAAAAATTTCTGGGGAGAACACTGCACACACATACACACTCAGTAATGTTCTCCCTGCTGGACAGGAAGTATGTCACTGGGATTCCCGTTAGTCTGGGCATGTGCGCCGCAATACGGTCTGTTGCTTACACTACGTGCTTCGCCCATAGACTTCCATTACACCAAGCACCGTGTGTTAAGCATTGGGATTGTGTTGGTAGGTGTAAAGACCCCATTAACTTGCATCGCCATTGCGTTACCCAGCAGTACAACAGGGTAATTCAACACTTGCAATGAAAGTGTAAAAGAGGCCTCAAGGGAACCTGACGTAAGACCCTATATGGTGCCTTCCATATTTATTTCCTTTTAAACAATACCAGTTGCCTGGCAGCCCTACTGACTTTTCTGACATCAGCAGTGTATGAATCACTCACCTGAAACAAGCATGTGATCTGCATGCTAGTTCAAGGCCTGTGGCTAAAAGCATCAGAGGCAAAGGATCAGCAGGTCAGCCTGGTAACTGGTATTTCTTAAAAGGAAATAAATATGTCAGCCTCCAGATCCCTCTCACTTCAGTTCCCCTTTAAAGAGCAACTTTAATCCAGGATTGACCTCCATCCCAATCAGTAGCTGATACCCCCTTTGCCATCAGAAATCTTTACTTTTTCTCAAATAGATAATTTTTATGGCTGATATTGTGGTGAAACCCCTCCCACTGTGTGATGTCATGACCATGGTCCTGACAGTTTGCTGTCTGTGAATCTCGCTGCATTGTGGGAAATAACATCTTTTTCCAACTGCCAAGCAAGCCGTATCTTCCTCTGTGCATAGAACTCTCAGTAACGAACATTCTGTACAGATCACCTGTATTTAACTCACCTGTATCCAACATTGCATACAGATCACCTGTATCCAACTACATATCACATATCCAACTCATGTCAGGTTCCCTTTAAAGTTTTTTGTTTTAGATAGTGTGAGTTTAGCACAATATTGGGTATGAGACTAGCACTTGAGAGAAGAGATAGGGAGATCTGTCTGGCTGATGGGAATGGAGTGTGCGGGTCACTGGAGCAGTCCTAGGAAGTCTTACAGACTGTGTGGGAAAGGCTCTGCTTTGATGGGATATTCCAGGCACATGACCTGGGCTCTCTGCTGGTGTGTGCCAAGTCTGGCTATATTTATATAATGAACCCTCAGCGCTGCGCCAATTACATGGAATACACTCGGATAATGACCTCGCTACCATCCATAAGAGGGAGATTTATAATTGCTATAATAACTTGATACAGCGATAATGAGTGTAAACTGATTGCAGGGGCACTGACCAGAAACTATTGTTATACAGGCCGCTGGACACGAGCTGACGTCGGCTTAAAACCGTTCAGGTCAAAGCAGACCTGAACTCAGAACCTCCTCTCTGCTCTAAAAGATAAGCAACAGCATGATTACCTTTAAAGAAAAACCTTTCTTTGGTAAAGCTGATACAAATCCTGCAATTAATCTGCAGTGTGTCTACTTCCTACTTTCATGGAAGCAGACATAAGGTTAACATCCTCTGTATACAAATTAGCTGCTCTGCTGTGGCAGAGGAGATTCCTGAGCGGACACTGCTGATAGATCAAATTACAACTTGTGATTAGTCACAGATGAGGGGGCGTTAGACAGGCTAAACTCACTAAATACAGGGTAAATTTTCATTTTAATCTTCGTTTTCCTTCTGTTTTGTGCTAGAGTTCAGGGGGGGGGGGGGGGGTGTCCACGTTAAAGATATAATTTCTGGACGTGGTCAAAAAGGAGATTTTCAAGCCGCCACCAAATTAAACATATATTGGTTACACATTCCAAAATTAGGTATACTGTATGGCAAAAATCTTTTCTTCTAGGCCCCGCCCCCTCTGCGCAGTTGTGCATCCCTGATTAACTGCCTCCTCTCTTCTTGCCCTCACTGCTCTCTTGCCTTTGTGATACAAGTACTGGAACAGTGTTGCGCATGATGACATTATGAAGTGCACACGAAGCAGTACGAGAGGGGCACACACTACAGAAGATGGGAGCAATGGAAGGATAGGTCCAGCCTTAGCCAAAAATCAATGTAGATGAGGCATTAGAGTTCCACTTAAAGAGGCACCACAGCGAAAAACTGTAAAATTTAAAATATGTGCAAACATATACAAATAAGTACATTTTTTCCAGAGTAAAATGAGCCATAAATTACTTTCTCCTATGTTGCTGTCACTTACAGTAGGCAGTAGAAATCTGACAGAAGCGACAGGTTTTGGACTAGTCCATCTCTTCATAGGGGATTCTCAGCAAGGCTTTTATTCTTTATAAAGATATTCCCGAAAAAGGATTTAAACAATGATGCTGGCCAGCTTCCCTGCTCGCTACACCGTTATTTGGCAGTTGGACAGAGTAACTGCCATTCACGAAGTGCTTTTGAAAATAAATATATCACTGAAAATCCCCTATAAAGAGAGTCCAAAACCTGTCACTTCTGTCAGATTTCTACTGCCTACTGTAAGTGACAGCAACATAGGAGAAAAGTAATTTATAGCTCATTTTACTCTGGAAAAAAATGTACTTCTTATTTGTCTATGTTTGCACATATTTTAAATGTTACAGTTTTTCGTTGTAGTGCCCCTTTAAGTCATACTTCTGTATTTCTTACTTCTTACTGCTTGTAAGGGCTGGTGCACACCTAGAGCAATTTGAAAAGCACTTGGCTAATGTATTGGTAGTCACTTGCTGCATCTGTATCCTTTTTTTTTTGTAATTGTGATTTTGTTAAAAAAAAATGGCAGCGATCCTGTGATCACGACGCTGCAGCAGAGGCAGACAGGCAGGGAACGGGCACAGAGAGGTGGGAATGTTCCTGTTATGCAGCTGTGCGTTTCCTGCAAAGGACACCCCTTCGATATGAAGGCCGATACTCACGGCACAATTTTTTTCTGAACTATTTTTCTTGACAAGCGTTTTTCCAGCGAAATCGATTAACATTGTAATTCATTAAAGTATGTTTAATGACGCATGCCACCGACGGTTATCCATAATTTTTCAACATCCGCCGTGTTGGATTGAATCGTTTCGATCCTTGACTTTTGTGGGTGTTGCCGCGATTGTGTAAACAATGCGGTGCGGCGTTCGCGGTGCAAAAACGACGCTTACAGATTCAGCCAGATGGATCGGGGAACGATTGTTCGGTGGAGATCCCCGATCTATCTGGCCGTGATCTGCCCGTAGGTACTTAACGTAAAGAGAAACCGTGACCAAGAATTGAACTTCATCCCAATCAGTAGCTGATACCCCCTTTCCCATGAGAAATCTTTTCCTTTTCTCAAATAGATCATCAGGGGGGTCTGTATGGCTGATATTGTGGTGAAACTCCTCCCACAGTGTGATGTCAGGACCATGATTCTGACATCACACTGTGGGAGCCTTGTTGCATGGTCGGAAATAACAGCTGTTTTCAATTGCCAAAAAAAAGCAAGCAGCATCTCCTTCCACTGACATCACCTGCCAGAAGCAAAAATGTCACCATGTGATAAATGTTAGAATGTAAATCAGGGAGAGGAAAGATTGTACAATGGGCAAACACTGACTAAATCATTTATACATAATTATTGTAAAAATTAAGCACTTTTTTTGTTACATTATTTCCACTGGAGTTCCTCTTTAAAGGTGCCCACTAATGGTCCAACCTTTTTCATCCAATCTTACCATTTCTATGTAATATAACGGAATTGCCTAAATTATCCATTCAGTATATTCACCCTTCTACTACATAGATTTGGTAAGATTGGATGAAAAAGATTGGATCATTAGTGGCCACCTTAAGGCTACTGACAAGCTGCTGTCGGTAGATTTGGTGGTGGAGGGAGATGACAGCTGAGAGAAGGGGGGCAGAGTGTGACACTGAGGCATGTCATGGGACAGGTAACATGCCTATGTGTCCCTTTTGCCCCCTCAGGTACATGTAGCGTGATGATAAAGTTTAGCGTTTAGTAACAAAAAAAATTTTTTTTTAATGATATGAATGGAAACTACTTGATCCACCAACCATCACATAGTCTGAACTCCTCCCCCTTAAAGAATAAGCGACACCCACGCTAACCTAGAAATAAAAACACATAAGTAGATAAATACTACTTCTACTTACATAACAGATGTATTGTGTTATCCACGTAATGATTCCTGTGAATTTTATAAAGGAAAAGCAGAAAATCCTATTATAGGCAGTGGCCATCTTGCCAAGCTAATGCTGACATCATATCCTCCCTGACTCTTGTTTTCCCCTCTCCCTTCTCTTGATCATTGTGTATTCATTAGCTGCCCTCCTCCCAGAATCTTCAGACACTCCCACTGAGGTGTATACTAGGAACTACATTGTCTAATCCTCCAATCGCTGAGTCACCTCAGCCTTGCTTGTAAACACAAGTGAGAAGAGGGTGTTTCAGATAAGCAGCTAGACAGGGAAATAAATGGAAGAGGAGGAATATATTATAGATAAAAAGAACTCCCAGCATTCAACTTTTTGGCACTGTTTGGCACTAGGGCCAGTGCTCCTAAAGTATGTGATAACTACAAACCATAACAGCAGAAAAAGTTTTGCAAGTTTAGAATGCAGGATTAGCATCTTTATCACTTAATACACTCAGACCAGTTGCTGTTGAAATTTGATTTTTATGGTGACAATACCGCATTAAGTCACATGATCATGTCAGGGGTGAATTGGGGGTTACCATAGAAGATAATAGTGTTACAGAGGCGGAAATACAAATGAATCAAAACGTTCGGCCAAAACGTGGCGCTGATCCCAAACCTGAAGAACAATCGCTTTACAATGTATAATCTCTTACTCCTCCACGCTATAAGGCTCACATAGCATTCTCTAACACTTCCCATGTACACAGAGAGAAGGACCCCTCCGCCTGGCAGAGAATATATGTATACTGGGATAATGATCACAGCGATCTGCCTAATGATACGGCGTCTGTGTCTATGAGTGATGACCCCCTCTACGCTCTCCCCATTATAATGATAGGATGTCTCAGGGCTGCCATCATTATGCCCACCCCCCGCATACACACACATACATCTAATGATGGCTCGGTGTGTACGAGTAATGACTGCGCTGCCTATATAATGACATGGCGCTGATGAGGATCGCACTGTGCTGCGCCATAATGCAGCCTCCGTGCACAAATCATATTCCTGTACAGCGAGCTCTCTGCTTATTGGTGGCTCAGTGGTTAGCATGCCTGACTTGTGGTGATGGGTTGTAAGCTTGGTTTATAAGGCTTGGGGCGCACTAGAGCGCTTACAGCTGCGCTTTAGGGCTAGTTCACACTGGGAGCGCAAGTAGCGAATCGCAATTTTGCAGCATGAATTTTTCGCATTTTTAATGCGATTTGCAATTTCCATTCAGAAGGTTGCGAATCGCAATGTAATCGCCCTCAAAATGCTGCATGCAGTGAGTTCGTGACATACGCTGCAGTGAGAATGATCCCATAGGGAGACGCAAGTCACATCGCTTTGCTGATCGCTGGGCCTGAGTGTGAACCCGCCCTTACAGATCACTAGCACTTAAATTAAATCACTTGTAAAAGCTCCTGAAATCGCTGCACAAAAATAACAAAAAACACTGAGTGATTGCGATTAGCGATTTCTGGTGGGTCCCAAGTCTAAAGGTGACCACACACGATACAATAAAATGATCCACATTTACGACAATACGATAAAAACGATCGGTTGTCCTGAAAATGGAAAGCTTTTTTTTTTATTTGAGCGAGAAATCTGATCGGATTTCCCGTTTTTTTTCGATCTAATTGGATTGGGAGTGGCGGATTGCTTTCCAATATGTCTGATCAGACTTACAATTGATAAAGCAAAAAAACTGAGTCAATCAGATATGTTGGTGTTGGAGCAATAGCTGTCAATAGGCAGATTCTATTAAAGTGATTGAATCAGCCAGGAATCAATCAGAAAACTAAATATATGTGTGGCTTAAGGACAACTGTAGCGAGAGGGATATGGAGGCTGCCATATTTATTTCCTTTTAAACAATGCCAGTTGCACGGCAGCCCTGCTGATCTCTTTGGCATCAGAGGTATCTGGATCACACACCTGAAACAAGCATACATCAGAGCATCGGACCTACATGCTTGTTCAGGGTGTTTGGCTAAAGGTATTAGAGGCAGAGGATCAGCAGGACTGCCAGGCAACTGGTATTACCTGGCAGCCTCCAACTTAATATTTGAGCAAGAAATCTGATCGAATTTCCGTCTTTTTCTATATACAGCATAGTCCCCAGTATCCGGCACTGGCAGGTATCGCCTGATGCCGATGCATGTGCTTGCCGGTTGCATGAGCAACCGGTCTAAATTGCTCTTACCTCCCCTTTAAATACTTAGGGCCTCTTTCCACTACTACTGAAACCAGTGCATGGCAATGGAACAGTTTGCTGGTTAGGCGTAGCGATCTGAGAATCTGCCTCCGCCGCCTCCTCTTATACACTTCTGCATCGGGAGATGGGGAAGTGACGTGAGCGGAAGGGAAGCAATATGACGTGATAGCCGCGTCACATCCCCTCTGCCAGTGCAAAAGGGCCCTTACTGAGCCTCCAGCGATGTGTAGCAGGCTTCCTGTATCTCTCCGGGAGCTCCGAGTAGCTTTTCAGGTTGCCCAGTGCACAGAAGCCGGAGTGTCAGCTGACCCGCATCTGGTCATGTGACATGCTGGCTTCTGTACACAGATGCTGGAAGCCGCTAGGGCTAGGAGCCCGCGAGGAGGTACATGAAAGCCTGCTACACTTTGCTGGAGGCTCGGTGAGTATTTGACTGCCTGCCAGCACCCAGAAAAAGCCCCCCCAAAAGAGGTCCCCATTATCCATCAGGCATAATTGTGTGAATTCCGGATAATGGGGACTCTGCTGTAGGGCCTGGTGCACACCAAAAACCGCTAGCAGATCCGCAAAATGCTAGCAGATTTTGAAACGCTTTTTCTTGTTTTTCTGTAGCGTTTCAGCTAGCATTTTGCGGTTTTGGGAAGCGTTTTTGGTGTAGTAGATTTCATACATTGTTACAGTAAAGCTGTTACTGAACAGCTTCTGTAACAAAAACGCCTGGAAAACCGCTCTGAACTGGCGTTTTTCAGAGCGGTTTGCGGTTTTCCTTTACTTTACAATGAGGCAGAAACTCCTCCGCAATCCAAAAAATGCCTCACCCCGGGAGTATGCGTTTCAGCAAAACGCCTCCCGCGCTGGTGTGAACCACCCCATTGAGATACATTGCCCAAGCGTATCCGCAGCCGCAAGCGGCTGCAAAAACGCCAAAAAAGTCGCTCGGTGTGCCCCAGCCCTAAGTCAGTTTTTTTCCATACTTGGGTGAAAATTGCACACGTGTGTGTGGTACATTGGTCAGATGTCTCAAATGTTACAATCAGAAAAATGTATTGTAATTCTCAGATTGAAAAGAAATCTAAAACAAAAAATGTATGGTGTGAGGTCACCCGAGTAACGGAGTTTCTCTTCTCTTATTCTTATACAGAAGCACTGCCATAGTGTGTGGAGCTCTGTGTGATGATATTGCATTGTGTCTATAGAGGACCCATATTAATTCTGCTATTTCTTCTGTTTGTCTGCAGGAAGCATGCCTTAAACTGCCACAGGATGAAACCAGCCCTCTTCAGTGTACTGTGCGAGATTAAAGAAAAGACAGGTAAGCTGCAGCTAGCGCTACAACATTGGTGTGATTATAGAATATAGATCCTCTGTAGCCAGCCTTTGTCACAGCTTTGTCATATCATACCACATAAGGGGCTGCAGCTTGGTGCTGTCAGGTTGGTTCTGAAAAAGTTGTTTGACTTATAGCCAAGCAAAATGAATTAAAGGGAAGGGGGATATGAAGGCTGACATATTTATTTCCATTTAAACAATACCAGTTGCCTGGCAGCCCTGCTGATCTATTTGGCTGCAGTAGTGGCTGAATAATGGTGTGTACACACGATGCGATCAGTGGGATCAATCGTTTATTTCCAACATGTTCGATTGGGTTTCAGTCAATACAGCTGTCGATTTTGCATGTTTAGTATGCAGAATTGACGGCTGTATCGATCGAAACCCGATCGAACATGTCGGAAATAATCGATCGATCCCGCTGATTTGAGCGGGAAATCGCATCGTGTGTACCCAGCATAACACCAGAAACAAGCATGCAGATAATCTTATCGATCTGACAATATTGTCAGAAATATCTGATTTACTGCATGCTTGTTCAGGGTCTACAGCTAAAAGTATTAGAGGCATAGGATCAGCAGGGCAGCCAGGCAATATGTATTGTTAAAAAGTAGGGATGGGACGACGAATCCGGCGAATCCACGAATCCCTCGAATATTAGGAAATATTCGAGATTCGTGGACTCGAATCCCGACGCCATTTTCCGTTCGCCGAATCCGCCGAATCCCGACGCTGCATCGCCGCGCATCCGCCGCTTCCCCCGCTCGCAATTGTCCTCCTCCCGCTCCCCGCAGCCGCCTCCGCTCGCCCGCCGCATAAATAAGATGAAGCAGCCTCTCACCTCCAGCGTGGAGCCCGGAGCGGCAGACCTCCTGCACACTTCCTTATTCCCCCTAGTGACCGGCTCTTACTACGCGTCATCAGTAAGAGCCGGTCAGGTGGCCACTAGGGGGAACTAGGAAGTGAAGGGAGAAGGCTGCTGCTCCGGGCTCCACGCTGATGCTGGAGGTGAGAGGCTGCTTCTCCTTATGTATGCAGGGGGACGAGTGGAGGAGGCTGCGGGGGGAAGGAGGAGGATTACCCAGCTACCTATACTGCAGCCCCTCATAGCCTGCTATCTATACTGAAGCCCCCCATAGCCTGCTACCTATACTAAAGCCCCCCATAGCCTGCTAACTATGCTGAAGCTCCCCATACTGAAGCCCCCCCATAGCCTGCTACCTATACTGAAGCCCCCATAGCCTGTTACCTATACTAAAGCCCCTATAGCCTGCTAACTATACTGAAGCCCCCCATACTGAAGCCCCCCATAGCATGCTACCTATAATAAAGCCCCCATAGCCTGCTAACTATGCTGAAGCCCCCCATACTGAAGCCCCCCATAGCCTGCTACCTATACTGAAGCCCCCCATAGCCTGCTACCTATACTGAAGCCCCCCATAGCCTGCTACCTATACTGAAGCCCCCCATAGCCTGCTACCTATACTGAAGCCCCCCATAGCCTGTTACCTATACTGAAGCCCCCCCATAGCCTGCTACCTATACTGAAGCCCCCCCATAGCCTGCTACCTATACTGAAGCCCCCCGTAGCCTGTTACCTATACTGAAGCACCCCCATAGCCTGCTAACTATACTGAAGCCCCCCATAGCCTGCTACCTATACTGAAGCCCCCCATAGCCTGCTACCTATACTGAAGCCCCCCCATAGCCTGTTACCTATACTGAAGCACCCCCATAGCCTGCTAACTATACTGAAGCCCCCCATAGCCTGCTACCTATACTGAAGCCCCCCATAGCCTGTTACCTATACTGAAGCACCCCCATAGCCTGCTACCTATACTGAAGCCCCCCATAGCCTGTTACCTATACTGAAGCACCCCCATAGCCTGCTACCTATACTGAAGCCCCCCCATAGTCTGCTACCTATACTGAAGCCCCCCCATAGCCTGCTACCTATACTGAAGCCCCCCCATAGCCTGCTACCTATACTGAAGCCCCCCGTAGCCTGTTACCTATACTGAAGCACCCCCATAGCCTGCTAACTATACTGAAGCCCCCCATAGCCTGCTACCTATACTGAAGCCCCCCATAGCCTGTTACCTATACTGAAGCACCCCCATAGCCTGCTACCTATACTGAAGCCCCCCATAGCCTGTTACCTATACTGAAGCACCCCCATAGCCTGCTACCTATACTGAAGGCCCCTATACCCTGCTACCTATACTGAAGGCCCCTATACCCTGCTACCTATACTGAAGGCCCCTATACTCTGCTACCTATACTGAAGGCTAGGCCCCTATACCCTGCTGCCTATACTGAAGGCCCCTATACCCTGCTACCTATACTGAAGCCCCCTATACTCTGCTACCTATACTGAAGGCCCCTATACCCTGCTGCCTATACTGAAGGCCCCTATACCCTGCTACCTATACTGAGGCCCCCTATACCCTGCTGCCTATACTGAAGACCCCTATACCCTGCTGTCTATACTGAAGACCCCTATACCCTGCTGCCTATACTGAAGGCCACTATACCTGGCTGCCTATAATGAAGGCCACTATACCCTGCTGCCTATACTGAAGGCCACTATACCTTGCAACCTATAGTGAAGGCCCCTATACCTTGCTAGCTATACTGAAGACACCTTTACCTAGCTACCTATAGTGCGGGCAACTATTGCATGGATCGCACAATTCTTATGTGCAGGATTCGTTAGATTCGGGATTCGAAAGGTTCGAGATATTCGAGAACCTTTTTAGATTCGGATCCGGATTCGGATTCGAAGAAATTGTGGATTCGTCCCATCCCTATTAAAAAGGAAATAAATATGGCAGCCTCCATATCCTGCTCGCTTCAGTACACCCTAAAGTGTAAAAACCTGCACAAAACAAAAGTCTGGATGGTTTAGAGACTTCCCCAATCTCGGTATGCCTCCCCTGCGCTGCACTGGGACCACTGAACAATCTTTTACATTAAAGTTGAAGATTGCTTACGGTCGGCACTCTCCTCCATGCAGAGGCGTGGCTGCTCTGCGCAGGTGCAAAGTACAGTTGTGCTGCTGCGCGGGCTGTACTTTGTCTGCGCAAAGCGGCTTCAGGCTACTGTGCAGACGTGGCCCCGTTGGTGCCTGCAGTGCATTGGTGCGTGCTTGTGCACGGTGGGGAGCTCAGATGTAAAAATAAAGGGGGTCCCAGCCAGCAGCAGAGGGGCTGTGGAGGATTCAGACGTTTCCCACTATATGTAACTTTTTTTTTTTACTTATGTGTGTATTTTAAGCTCTACTCAAATTGTGAAGCTAACCTTCACACAGGAGGCTTCGCGCTGGGTATGTTTGGTATGACCCCAGCAGTCTGGATACCAGCGCTGTGTTTTTAGCTTTGCGGATCCAAATAGTGTAGTGTTTTGACTATTTGAAGCTGTTTTTGACAGTTATGGCCTTTGCTCCAACATTGCTGCCATGTTACCCCCCCCCCCCCCCCTTATTTTCTCTCCACCTCTGAATATACTTGGGGGGAGTTCTGTGGGTAGCAGAAGCTTCACTTGGACAAACCCTTCACCATTTTGCCAGCACTGGAACATTTTGAGCTTCCAGTCAGTACAAGGTGGGGTTCTGGTATGAAAGGGTTGCCTTAGGGCAGGGGTGTCAAACTCAAATACAAAGTGGGACCAAAATGTACACTGGTACCTAGTTGTGGGCCAACCTCAAAGTCTACTGGACACCTTCCTCCCTTATAAAGTTATGACCCCCCCCCCCCCCTAAAGAGTTCCCTGGTGTCTAGTGGTTCTCCCTCCCTCCCTCCCCTATACAATTATAATTATTATTTAGTATTTATATAGCGCCGTCATATTACGCAGCGCTGTACAGTGTGTATATATATATATATATATATATATATATATATATATATATATATATATATATATATATATATATATATATATATATCTTGTCACTAACTGTCCCTCAAAGGAGCTCACAATCTAATCCCTACCATTGCCATATGTCTATATTATTTAGTGTAAGTACTGTAGTCTAGGGCCAGTTTTTAGAGGGAGTCAATTAACTTATCTGTATGTTTTTGGAATGTGGGAGGAAACCGGAGTGCCAGGAGGAAACCCACGCAGACACAGAGAGAACCTACAAACTCTTTGCAGATAGTGCCCTGGCTGGGATTCGAACCAGGGACTCAGCGGTGCAAGGCGAGAGAGCTAACCACTACTGTTGTCTAGAGGCTCCAACCCTCCCCATACAGTTCCCTAGTGTTTAGTGCTTTCCCCTACCTCCCCCCATATGGCTTTCCTGGTGTTCTATGGCTTCACCTCCAGTATAGCTTCCCTGGTGTGGGGAAACAACTTGAAGGCCAAATTCAATGGCTCTGAGGGACAGATTTGGCTTAACGGACAGAGTTTGACATGTTAGCCTTAGGGAGTATGAAGGGGTTCTTAGAAGGGTGCAAGACCTTTACAAAAACCAAAAGCTTAACCCTAACTCTCCTTGAACCTCGCCACCCACCCCACCCCAAATCATAGCTGTACCTAATGGTGGCGGTGGTGGGGGGGGGGTGTCTCAATAATTCTGTTTACCACTGGGGCGTTCATATGACGGGGTCAAGAGTTAAACTACTTTGCTGATTAGATGTTTTTGCTGCAGTTTTGGATTAGTCCACTTGATGCAGCTGGAATGGGGGGGGGGGGGGGGGGTCCTGCTGTCTGTGCTGGATATTTTCTTGCATTATGTGCACAATGGGGGTGTGTGGATGATCCCTCATATAGAGCAAGGAAATTGCTGTAAGGCCAGAAACCCACTAGAATTTTCTGAGTGCTTTGCGATTTGAAAGCTCATTCTAATGTAATGCTATGAGTGTGATCCCACTTGAGCGATGTGATTTTATAAAAATCCCCCATAGCATTGCATTAGCAAGAGCTTTTCAAATCACTAGCGATTAGAAAAGTCTGCTAGTGGGTTTCTGGCCTAAAGGTGGTCACACACCATACAATTAAAAGATCTAATTTTACACCAATTCGATAAATATGACCAGTTGTACCGAAAAATTGAAAGCTTTTTTTTTTTTTCCATTCGTAAGAGAATTCTGATTAAATTTTCAGTTTTCAAACGATAAACGATCGAAAGTGTTGGATTTGTCTTATAAATTTTTATGAAAATTGAATGGTGTTGGGAAGATTGTCATATACTTGAGTTATCTGAGTATTTAATCCTTGTTTTCATAATTGGGGAAAAATTGACCACGCGTGTGTGGAACATTGGTCAGATTTTTGTAATGCTACAATCGGTCAGAAAAATGGATTGCAATTCTGGAATTGAAAAGATATTTTTAAAAAATTGTATGGTGTGTGTGACCACCTTAAAAGTGCCCATACATAGATTTTTGGCATAGAGTTCTGGCAGATTCGATCATAGCGATCAAATCTGGCAGATATTGATACACCCAAACAATCGTTTCGATATATTTCCTGCAAAAATCGGTGGGAAGGATCGATGGATCATGCTGTAAAATAGTCACAAGGGCTCGATCGGGATCAGTAGCAGAGTTAAATTTCCTGACCCCCAGCGAGTTCCCCCAAAATGTACGTGTCTTGACCGGGCTATTTTTATTTATTTATTTAAGTATTTTTATAGCGCTGACATATTATGCAGCGCTGTACAGAGTATATTGTCTTGTCACTAACTGTCCCTCAGAGGGGCTCACAATATAACACCTACCATAGTCATACTGTATGTCTATGTATTGTGTAGTGTATGGATCGTAGTCTAGGGCCAATTTTTTTTTTAGGGGGAAGCCAATTAACTGTATGATTTTGGGATGTGGGAGGAAACCGGAGTGCCTGGGGGAACCCACACAGACACGGGGAGAACATACAGACTCCTTGCAGATGTTGACCTGGCTGGGATTCGAACCGGCGACCCAGCGATGCAAGGCGGAATCGCTAATCACTACGCCGCCATGCTGCCTGTGTGTGTTGCAGACTCACCTGTCATGCCAACGCGTATCCTCGCCTACTCCAGTGTCTGGCATCTTTTGGAATTGTAACTGCAAACGCCTGGATAACGTGACCTCTGCATGTACTGACGTCACTACACCGCTGTCGTGCGGTACGGGCACAATTCAAAAGGACAGCGGATGCCAAAGGAGGCAAGGATTTGCGCCAGCGTGGCAGATGAGTAAGCAATTCATCACAGACATGGGGGTGGGCACATACACTTGGGAAGCGTACATTTTAAAATGCTAAGAAAAACAAAAGTTTGCTTTCTTAAAACAGAATTTGTGATAATTCAGGTTGGAGTGAGCTTGAGATGTCTCCCAGGCACCACTGCTGAATATATGCAAGTTAACCATTGTTACCCTTAGAAGCTAAACACACCTCCAGAACCGCTGGAATGCAATGATGTGTCAGCTTGTTAATTTGTACAGAACCATAATAATCCAACATGCATACAGACTGTTTCAGATTGTTTGATCCTCTCCAGTGCATGGCATGGATTAATTTGGCTCACACTCATTTGGGCACTTGAATAATAAAAGAAAACTGTTACGGGAGTATTTTATAGCGGCAGTAGAATGTCTGTAAATTTACCGATATTCTACAACCTAATTGATATAGGGAAATATCGGCAATTTTTTTTTCAATATTTCACTATGCTTCTGTATGTAGAGGGAAGAATCTTCGGCCTCTGTATTCCTATGCACACAGCAGGGGGAATCTCTTCTGGCAGGAATCCATTTGAACAGCTCAGTGACAGCCAGCATGCAGCACAGCATGTGGGGGTGCAAGTGTGTTACTCTCTAACCTCTCCCCCCAGCTGCCATGACAACAGAGGTGACATGTGTGCCCTCTGTCATGTCACTTCAGCAGGGGAACTGAGACAGTTAGTTCCTATTCAGAGTGGCAATGAGGACGGCCAGCTTCCTGCTGAGCACATGCTGGAGTTTAGTGAATAAGCAAGGTCACTGATGACATTAGCACAGCACAAGTTTAGTGAAGAGTCTTTCCCCTACTTAAAGGACAACTGAAGTGAGAGGGATATGGAGGCTGCCATATTTCCTTTATCAATGCACATTTCCTTGCTGTCCTGCTAATCCTCCCCCCGCTAATACTTTAGCCATAGATCCTGAACAAGCATGCAGGTGTGATGTTTCTGACAAAAGTCTGACTAGATCAGCCACATGTTTGCTTCACGTGTGTGATTCAGATACTGCTGCATCCAGAGATGAGGTCAACAGGAGTGCCAGGCAACGTGCATTGTTTAAAAGGAAATAAATATGGCAGCCTCCATATCCCTCTCACTTCAAATGATTGTTCTGCTAAGAAGATTTTTTCATAGATATGATCACACCTGGCGGAAATACGATCACAAGTTGGATTTTTTAGTGCTGTGGGTCGTCGGAATACGATCTTTTCTTCCAAGTCGGTTTTACACTTGATTTTTGCGTTGTAGTGCCATGAGATGCTCCTACTGCATTCCACAGCAATGCAAAAAATGACAATTATATATGGCCCTGTGGCAGAGTGCGGCGACAGCGTCATATGCATAGCGCCGCCCCCCTCTCAGTGGCATACTCCCTGCTGGGCTGGTAGTACGGTACATCACTGCGATTCCCGTAGACGCACCATGCTCCGGCGTTTACAGTTACAGCGACGCTCCTAGACATCAGTTACCCCAAGACCCTTGCATTAAGCGCAGTGCTTGCGGTAACACGCTGCAGCCCTTGAGTCTGATCGGATACTTCTAGCGCACTGGATCACAATAGGTGTGAAAGTTTCCATAATCTTTCATGACTTTTGCAGCCTCTTGCTACAAAATAGGGAAACTCACCACATGTTTCACCTGCAAGTGTAAAAAGGGCCTCAATCTGATCTTATTGGAAATATGACCGATTGCTCACTAAAAATTGTACTGTAAGGCCCGGTTCACATCTGCGTTTTTTGCGGAACAGGCCGTACGGATCCGGCCATCTGATTCCGGGAAAACTGTCTGTTTTTACAGCCAGTGTGCTGTATAACCTCCGTTTTCCGCAGCGCAAATCCTTCTGTTTCCGTTCCGCTGAGTCGTTTAGCGGAACGGACTACGGAACCGTACGACTGGTTCCGTTGGCAAAAGCTAATGTCAACCGAGCCTCATGGCTACCTTTGGTGAAGTTCTGCCTCTCCGTGACTTGCCTGTGTAGTCAGACACAGCAATACCAATGCTTTAAAAGTGAATTGGTGTTTTTGTGCCACTATTGTGTCTCTGTATCGACAGTTGATAGTGGACAGCTGAAATGTGGTTGCTATGGGTTAAAGCACATCGGACATTTATCTCTGACCTATGAAATAATCCTGATTCCTTAATAATTCCGCTACAAGAGAATACAGTACAGTGATTAACACTGGGGATAGCGCACCGCCTGTTCTAGCTGTAGGATTGCAGCGTATGCTGAGCAGCGCACAGCAGTGGGGTGTTTACATGTATATACAGCTAAGCCTGGGCGTCCATTAATTTGTATAACAATGTGGAATCATTCTCCTCCTCCTCCTTCTTTTTCTTCTGCTCTTTTATTTAATGGGAGTCCCCTCACCCCCCCTGCTGTGAAGCTTGTAATGGAGGGGGGGAGGGCAGCAGTGGATCAAATGTCTGACACGGCGGGCGCACAGAAAGACACACAAACTCTCTCTCTCTCTCTCATACAAATGCGCACACATACACACTCTCTCTCATACATTCACACACACACACACACACACACACACACACACACACACACACACTCACTCACTCACTCACTCACTCACTCACTCACTCACTCACTCACTCACTCACTCACTCACTCACTCACTCACTCACTCTCTCTCTCTCTCTCTCTCTCTCTCTCTCTCTCTCTCTCTCTCTCTCTCTCTCTCTCTCTCTCTCATACTCACACATTCGCTCTCACACACTCTTTCATATGCACACACACACTCTCATACACACACACACACACACACACACACACACACACACACACACACACACACACACACACACACACACACACACACACACACTTTCGTATACACACACACTCTCACACTCTCTCATGCACACACATACACACACACACACACACCACACACACTTTCATAGACTCTCTCTCTCACACACACACACACACACACACACACACACACTCGCTCTCTCACACACACACACTCGCTCTCACACACACACACACACACACACACACACACACACACACACACACACACACACACACACACACACACACACACACACACGCTCTCACACACTCTTTCATATGCACACATGAACACACACTCATGCACACGCACATACACACACTCACACACTCTCTCATACTCACACACTCTCTCATACTCACACACTCTCTCATACTCTCACACTCTCTCATACTCTCACACTCTCTCATACTCACACACTCTCTCATACTCACACACTCTCTCACACTCACACTCACACACTCTCTCACACTCACACACTCTCTCACACTCACACACTCTCTCACACTCACACACTCTCTCACACTCACACACTCTCTCACACTCACACACTCTCTCACACTCACACACTCTCTCACACTCACACACTCTCTCACACTCACACACTCTCTCACACTCACACACTCACTCGCTCTCACACAGTCTTTCATATGCACACATGCATACACACACTCTCTCTCTTACACACACACACACACACACACACACACACACACACACACACACACACACACACACACACACACACACACACACACACACACACACACATTTTCATACAAACACTCTCTCTTTTACACACACACACACACACACACACACACACACACACACACACACACACACACACACACACACACACACACACACACACACACACACACACACCCTCACACACACACACACTCATACACACATGCTCTCTCATACACACATGCACACACACACGCTCTCTCATACACACTCACACGCTCTCTCATACACATATGCACACTCACATGCTCTCTCATACACACATGCACACTCATGCTCTCTCATACACACATGCACACTCACACTCTCTCATACACACATGCACACTCACACGCTCTCTCATACACACATGCACACACACACGCTCTCTCATACACACTCACACGCTCTCTCATACACATATGCACACCCACATGCTCTCTCATACACACATGCACACTCACGCTCTCTCATACACACATGCACACTCACACTCTCTCATACACACATGCACACTCACACGCTCTCATACACACATGCACACTCACACGCTCTCTCATATACACATGCACACTCACACGCTCTCTCATACACGCATGCACACTCTCATACCATGACTGCCCACATGGTGGAAACAATATTTCCCAGTGTTGCTTTTTAACCCCTCCTCAGTTACATTTGAGTTGGGTGGTCAAAGAGCCATAAAACTGACAGCAGCCACCTAATTTTGTTTTGTTTTTTTAGTTTTTTTCTGTAATCAGTGGAACTAGTTGCTTAAAATTTCCTACTGGATCCTGAACTGGACAAACTGTGTTTTGAATTGACTATTCTTTGTCCAGCTTGTTTGAAAAGAGTGTCCACATAGACGGTTTCTGCTTTCCTTGCCATTACACTTGATTCCAGCATGAAGTCTGCTGCAGTTTGTTACAAATAGGACCTCTGTGTTCTTGACCTCGTGTCCTGTGGCTTGATATTGGAGCTGCACCTGAAAGTTCCTGTCTTCTATTGATCTGTACCAATGAGCAAAAATTCCCCTCATGCATATACCCAGCGACCCAGGGAGTGAATTAAACTGATCCGCCCAAACATGTTGCTGCTTGATAATTCAGCAGCTGCCCGCAGCTGGCTTTCTTTCTCTTCCCGGGTCAGTAGGAGAGGTTTTTGCTGAGGACTGCTTATGAGCTTCAGCCTTGTTGAGAAACCTCAGAACACATGACCAGATTCTTGAGCAAGACGTTTTGTACAGTTGCATTGCTAGACTATGGGCTAGCAGTGTGGACTGTTGCTATGGAGAAGGGCCAGCACCACAGAGTGGGGTGAGGTAAATAGAACCGTAGGCTTAGTAAGATGATCAAACTGAGCTGGTGGTCATTTCAGATGCAGCCTTAGTGGTATGCGCTGGCGTTCTCCTCGCTGTTCAACCAAATGTAAGTTGCACATTTTTTTTGCTTAGCTGCTCCCAAGGTTTTAAATTTAGGTTAGGTCACTTGACCGGAGGTCTGCCTCACCGTGGCGCAAGTGTCTAGTATAATATACTTTGCATGCAAACCATATTGGAAGCTAAAGTTCCTCCTAGTTTAAAAAATGTTAGCACTTGTCTTGGATGCAGGGCATGCATTTTTCAGTCTGGCAGAGGCGGTGTATGCCTGTGCGATTAACCATTCAATTGCAGCATGTGTTTAGGGATGCGCAGCCTTTCCCCCCACCTTTCCTTCTCCTCGCTTAGTAAGATGATCCGCCAGTCAAACTCTCTTGAATGGAGATCAGGGGGCAGCATGACTTGATAGGGGCGGCCAAGGCCAAGAACCATCTAGCATGTGTACAAAGCTTTAGACTCTGAGTTATCAGAATACCTATAATACTATCATACCAGAGACCTTGTACTCTGCCCGTCTTTATCCTGCCTTTAGTAGCTGTGTGCAGTCGTTGCTGTCTGTACATTGTCCAGCTGGACTCTTCCTGTCCTGAGTCTGCCTGCAGTATTCTGCACTGCGCAATCTTGTGCTTGTCCCTACAGCCTGGTCAGATGTCACCAGCTCGGTCACCTGTGGTCCCCCCACCCTGAAACTAGACGTCCCATGGCAGTAATGTTATACTGTGTAGGGCATGTAAGGATAATTCGGGGCTCCAGCGATTGCCGGACCCCGAATTACACCTCCCTGTAGGGGGAATAGGGTGAGCCGTCATTTGGCTCACACTGCAACCAACTCACTGGCGGCACACATATATGTACGTCCCCACTCTCCTCACAACATACCCCGACTGGCGACACGCAGACTTCACTGACTGTCTGGTGGCCCTAACAGATAAGGTGGCCATCCATTAGACCAGGGGTAGGGAACCGATGGCTCGGGAGCCAGATGTGGCTCTTTTGATAGCTTCATCTGGCTCACAGACAAATCAGTAGTGGTTGATTCTTTTAAGGTGCACTGCTCAAGCAGCGCAGCTTAGTGTGGCAGTGCAAGTACAATTTTCAAAGTAAGAACGCTACTGCTGTAGCATGCACTACTAACTTACTAATATTACCCCAAAACTAACGGCCACTCCAATAACGGCCAATTGTCCCGCTCTGGGCCCTGTCAGGTCCAGTGAATTTGTAGGGCGAGATCCCCGCACTTTGATTGGCCCAATAGACTGTCTGCCACTTGACAAGGCAGCCTATTGGGCTAAAGTGCAGAGATCTCGTCCTAAAAAGTGAATCAACCCCAAGTCAGCTAGCTAATTGTACAAGCAGTTAGTCTGTATTTCTCCTGTCTGGCTCTCGGGGAAATACCCTGGAGGAGATTGTCCAGGGGTCTGTTAGTCATCAGGGAATTGAACGCCGCACGTGCGATCGTGATAAAATCTGCCGAATATCGATGCTAAAAAATTGAGTAATGTATGGCTTAGTGGTGAGAGAGGTAAGATGAATACGTAATGTAACGAAATAGGGAGATGGATCCAGCGACGTCCCTCCTACGACAAGCATCCCCCAATCTATCTTCCTACCAGCGGGTACACGCGACGGACGAGAATGGTCAAGCGTTCATGGTCCTTTGCGCTGAGTTGTCGGGGATCTTGAAGAAGTGACAATCGTTATCGCTGCACATTGCTAAATGTTTTTCACATGATCGCATGTCTGTACCCATGTCGCAAGATCGCGGAAATGATCGCTCTCCACTCAAAAAATTGCCAATCATCTGAAAAATCATGTAGTGGATATGGGCCTTTAGGGAAGTGCAGTATTCTCCCCAGGCTCTTTTAGCAGGGGGCTTCACCCGGCTAATTTTGGGCAGCACCCGGCTGTCATCGGCTCGCCTCCTCATCCTCCTCCTATGCTGTAAGCAAAGTTGCGCCGGCCATGCATTCCCCGGCATGCGCTCCACCCAGCTACTTTTTCATTCCACCCGGCTGGAAAAAATTCTGGGCAGAACACTGTAGTACTGAATGTCCTGGATTAAGCGATTGGTGCCAAAGATTATCTTGTAAATGAATTTCTTTTGCTTCTTTGTGAATCGCAGCTTATGTACCACTTATGGTGCTTTCTGGGTGGGGTAATTTTTTTTTTCCTCCACGACATCCGATGTCTTCTGCCTAAATCATGTCTGTGAGTATCTCTTTACTTTAGCAAATGAACCGGTGAGATAAATTTCCCAAGAATACAAGAAATATTGCTTATGGAAAATATAGCCTAATTAATTGCATCTCCCAGTCAGTTGGAAATGATTAACCGCTTCAAGTTCAGGCGGTGCAATTAATTGGCAGTATCGAGCAATTAAAAATTGCCTGTTCAGCTCACCTCCTATCAATCAAAGTGACGCAAGCACGGGCGATTAATAGCGAGCCATTAATCTTTCATGCGTGAGTGATCAGAGATCAGAGGGTGGCTCAGCTCTAGCGGGTAACATACAGAGAATTTATGATATTTCTCCGCTCGGAGGATGGGTCTCCGAGGAAGTGATCCCCGGCGTAGTCCACTTCCTGCGTCAGGTTTTGGCATGGAATACCGGCCAATGAGCCCTCGCCGCTTCCCCCCCAGGCCCGGCTGTAGATGCCAATTGCCTGCCTGCTCTGGAATGGTAACACTCTGCTAGGCTTGGTACTGACAGGGAGCTCCAAAATGTATACTGTACTGTCATAACCACATGCAGCCAATAACAACACAACTACAGCTTCATGTTACACAGTACAGAACTGAATAAGAGCATAATACAGTATATTCACAACTTATGCTTGCTATTTGAGCACTGTTTGTTTTTGAAACAGTGAATATTATTATTGTTTATTTCTATAGCACTGACATCTTCTGCATCACTTTACAGAGTACATAGTCATGTCACTAATTGTCCTCAGAGGAGCTCACAATCTAATCCTACCATAGTCATAGCCTAATGTCCTAAGCATATTATTATGTAATTATATAGCACTGACATCTTCTGCAGCACTTTACAGAGTACATAGTCATCTCACTGACTGTTCTTAGAGGAGCTTACACTCTAATACTACCATAGTCATAGGCTAATGCGGGGCTGTGGAGTCGGAGCAATTTTGGGTACCCGGAGTCGGTGATTTCATAAACTGAGGAGTCAGAGTCGGATGATTTTGTACAAGATCAACAGATCTGATAAGTATTAGACTAAGGAGTCTGAGTCTGAGCCATTTTGGGTACCAGGAGTTGGAGTCGGTGGTTTCATAACCTGAGGAGTCGGGTGATTTTTGTACCCTGGTCTAATGTCCTACCGTATTATTATTATTATCATCATTATTTTGCATTTATGCACTGACAATCCTGCAGCACTTTACTGAGTACATAGTTATGTAACAATCTAATCTCTGCCATCATTTTGCATAATGTTTAGCGGGCTCCTACCAGCTTTCTGATGCTGTCTGTGTACGACTCCCGTCCAGCATGTCACCTGACCCGCCAGGAGCCGTGCACGGACACCAGAGAGCTGCAAGGGGCCCGCTAGGAGCTACAGGAAAGCCGGAAGACGTTGCTGGAAGTTCAATGAGTATTTTATGGCATGCAATACCCCCCCCCCCCCCCCCCCCAAAAAAAAACCAAAGCACAATTTCTGTTATTCCTTTGAGCATGCCAGTTAGGTGAGACTTCCGGTTGCCTGAGTTCCAGATAACTGGAACTTTTCTGTATATAAGGTGTAAAAATATTACCTCGGAGAAAACAGGTCAAAAATGATTTGAATAAAAGGCCAATTTTCTGTTGAAATCTGAGTGCTGCAGGGCAGTAAAATCATCGATGTTCCCCACTCACTTATCAATCAGTGAAATATTTCCAGATTCCCTTATGCAGCGTACATTGTATACTCTGTACCTCAGTGACCTGGATTCCACTCTGTGCAGGCCGGGGAAATGTCAGCACTGTATGAATGCGTAATAGCGTTATGCGACGTGACAGGTCCCCTCTATAGCCAGGAATGCGATGTGAGCGGTTACAGACGAGCTCGGCTGTGCTCCTTCCTGGATGAGGACAGCAGGTGTGAAACGATGGCTTCTAAATGCCGTGGTTTCCTGGCGGTGCCAGTTAGCGCGTGTTTTATATCGGTGCGCGCAGCTGTGCCCCCGCCATGTGGATGCGTGTGTGAGTTCATGAAGACATCCGCGACACACCGCTGCCCAGCATCCCCATTAATATCTCCGTGTTAATTACATAATTGTGACAGGGCTGCGAGGAAGGGGGGCAGCGTAATTATCTGTTATGAATCTGCTTCATCAGGGAGCGTAAACAAGGAGGCTCGTTAATCAGTTCTCGTTAAGCGCTGGACAGCCCCCTGAACATACAAACCAGACCTTTATTAGCCGATTGGGCACCGCGCACTCTGGCGTTTCTCAGGGCAGCCACCCGGGCTGGCACACGAAGAAGATAGTTCTCTTAAAGCGGACCTGAACTCAGATCCTCCTCTCTGCTCTAAAAGATAAGCAACAGCATAATAACCTTTAAAGAAAAACATTTCTTTGTTACAGCTGATACAAATCCTGCAATAAATCTGCAGTGTATCTCCTTCCTGCTTTCATGGAAGCAGAGGGTTAACATCCTGCGTTTACAAATTAGCAGCTCTGCCGTGGCAGAGGAGATTCCTGAGCTGACACAGCTGAGAGACCAAATTACAGTGGTGATTAGTCACAGATGAGGGGTGATTAGGCTGAATTCTCTAAATACACACAGGGTGCATGTCTCTCTGTTTTCCTTCTGTCCGGTGCAAGAGTTCAGGTCCACTTTAAAGAGACCAAAAAGCCTACTATTAAAAAGCAAAGATAAATGTATTTTTGCCTTCTTAAAATAGAAGGTATTTACGCTAATTCAGCTGTAAGTGAGCAACTGTGGTTTTCCATGATGTACAGAATATGCAAATCATCTATGCATATTCCAAAGTGGTGCATCATGGGAAACCACAGTTGCCGATTTACAGCTGAATAATCGCCAATACATCCTGTTTTAAGAAGGAAAAATCACGGTACATTTAGCAGCAAGTACGAAATTGGTATTTTTAAAGGACAACTGAGCTGAGAAGAATGTGGAGGCTGCCATATTTATTTCCTGTTAAACAGTACCAGTTGCCTGGCAGCCCTGCTGATCTATTTGGCTGCAGTAGTGACTGAATAGCCAGAAGGCAGCAGCAGGAGGTGTGAAATATTTGGTTACCTCACTCCTTCTCTAGCCATTTCCTGCTGTACTGAGTACCAGGGCTAGGGTTTGCACTCTGCTTGGATAGTCATCTGGCATTGGGAGATTTTTATCTTACATCTGTAGATATATTTCAGCTGCTTGTAGGCGTACGCTGGCAGACTATGAAAATATGAGGTTTAAATGTAATCGTTTGTGTAACTTTCCACTAAATCAGTTTTGGCAGACGACCGACTTTACCAGAAAAAAAAAAATCTGTTGAATCTGAGTTATTTTCCAGTTGCATACTAATCAAATAAAAATTAACACAATGTTCTTTTTTTCCTCCTCAACTTGGCTTTTCTGTCAAAGTTTCTGTTGAAATGAGAACAGCAAAGACATAAATATAAGTGGACCTCATTCAAAGGAGCCATAACTCCTTCCCCATTTCAGCCTATAACCACACGGTCAGCACGGGTGAGAAATGCCTCAGATGCAACATTCGTCATTCAAGCGCTGTCCATTCAAATGAATAGAAGCATTTTTTAAACTTTGGCACCAGCTTTTCCCGTCTGCAGAAATGCTGCGTTCAATCGCCTTGTCTCGTCCTGGATGCTGCATCTATGGCCGCGTTCCCCAAGGGGGCTCAAAATGCAATAACGAAATGCCTGTGGGTAGGAACACACTAGGCAGAATCGCATATGTGTTTTCCACTATGTGCTATGGGGAAAACTCGTGTATGTTCCTTCCCTGAAACCGATACTAAAAGCTTACCTGCTTGTTTGCAGAGAAGTTTCTTGCATGGCCAGAACGATCCCATGTGAACTGGCCTTTAAACTTAAAGGTAACCTTAAGTGTGGCAAAAAAAATGACATTTACTCACCTGGGGCTTCCCTCAGCCCCCTGCAGCCGATCGGTGCCCTCGCTGTGTCTCTCTGGTCCTCCCGTCCTCGCCGGCGACCACTTCCGGTTTGGCCATCAGGACCCGACAGGCATGGGAACGCGAGTGATTCTTCGCGTTCCCAGCCACAATATTACCCCCTATGCTGCTATTGCGGCCAGGAGGTCGCAATAGCAGCATAGGGGGCGATATTATGGCTGGGAACGCGAAGAATCACTCGCGTTCCCATGCCTGTTGGCCGGTGACGGCCAAACCGGAAGTGGTCGCCGGCGAGGACGGGAGGATCTCCGAGACACGGCGAGGGCACCGATCGGCTGCAGGGGGCTGAGGGAAGCCCCAGGTGAGTAAATGTCATTATTTTTGCCACACTTAAGGTTACCTTTTAAGAGTAACTTTAACCCAGAATTGACCTTCATCCCAATCAGTAGCAGATCCCCACTTTCCCTTGTGAAATCTCAAATAGATTATCAGGGAGGTCTGTATGGCTGATATTGTGATGACACCCCTCCCACAGTGTGATGTCATGGCCATGGTTCTGACCGTTTCCTGTTTGTGAACCTCGTTGCATTGTGGGGAAATAATAGCCTTTTCCAACTGCCAAGCAAGAAATGTCTCCCTCTGTGCATAGAACTCTCACTAATGAACATTCCGCAGAGATCACCTGACAGGACTAAAGATGTCACCACCAGTGATACATTTCAGAATGTAAATCGGGGATAGGAAAGACCTTACAACGGCAAACAGTGGCTAAATAATCTATAAATGAATATTGTAAAAAATAAGCAATTCTATTCATTGTTGTTTTCACTACAGTTCATCTTTAAAGAGAACCTGTAACAAAAAAAACTTCCCCTGGGGGTAATTACCTCAGGAGAGGGAAGCCTCCGGGTCCCAATGAGGCTTCCTCCTCCCCTGTAGCTGCAGGCAGTCCAGCTACAATACCCCCCGAAGTGTCCCGGAATCCTCCCTCGACAAGCGCTGATAAGCTCTGAATTATTTACCTCTCCTGGCTCCAGCGGGGGCGCTGTTGTGGCTCTCTGCACAGAGATAAGCGAAAATAGCCGATCTCCGTTGGGTCCGCTCTACTGTGCAGGAGAGCACCTGTGCATTAGAGCGGCCCGACAGCGATCGGCTATTTTCGCCTATCTCTGTGCAGAGAGCTGATACTGCGCCTGCGCTGGAGTCAGGAAGGTGAATATTTACATCCCCATCATTCTGGGAGGATTTTCGGCGCCGTGGGACCGAGGAGGACGGGGGAAGCCTCAATAGGATCCGGAGGCTTCCGCCACCCGAGGTGAGTACCCCCCAGGGGAGTTTTTTTTCTGTTTCAGGTTTTCTTTAAGATAGTCATACACAATTCATTTTTTTTGGGGGGGGGGGGGGATTCGTGGCAGAGAAATCTAATACATTTTCTGCTTCCGAAAAATGTAGCCAATGTGCCATACATTTATGACCGGTTATTTTTTTCTTTTGAAAAAAAAAATCAAATACAAATGTACGGAATACTAGTACTGCACCGATGGTGAAGGATCAAAATATGATCCCCTTTTTTTTATAAATATGGTGATGATATAACTGATCCGATAACAGTTCACCACGTCTTTATAAACAGGTCCTGGTATATATTCAGTTTATATGGCACAATCCTGACAATACTTTTGTTGTTAAAAAGGCAAAGCTGTTCTTGTGTCCTGCAGCCAACCACATCCTTTGGATCAGCATAATGGTGTAGTGGTCAGCACTCTCGCCTTGCAGCGCTGGGTCCCCGGTTCGAATCCCAGCCAGGGCAACATCTGCAAGGAGTTTGTATGTTCTCCCCGTGTTTGCGTGGGTTTCCTCCGGGCACTCATGTTTCCGCCCACATCCCAAAAACATACAGATAAGTTAATTGGCTTCCCCTATATTGGGCCTAGACCAGGGGTCTCAAACTCAATTTACCTGGGGGGCCGCCGGAGGCAAAGTCAGGATGAGGCTGGGCCGCATAAGGAATTTCACAATCGCGGCGCATCGCCGCCTCTGCCCGCCCCTCTTACACTTCCTTCACAGAGAGGGGCGGGGAGAGGCGGCGATCCGTGCGGCGATTGACGTCAGGAGGGGCAGAGCTGAAGCTGAAAGCTCTGCCCCTTCCAGGAAATGCCGACAGATTGCCCCCCGGGCGATTTGGGGGCTCTGCAGACCTTTTTTAGCGGTGGGATGCGGCGGATTACTTGAGAGCACTGAAGCAAACTATAAGGAAGCTTTTGCCGGCGAGGGCCACAAAATATTGTATTGAGGGCTGCAAATGGCCCGCGGGCCGCGAGTTTGAGATCCCTGGCCTAGACTATGATACATACACAGACATATGACTATGGTAGGGATTAGATTGTGAGTCCCTCTGAGGGACAGTTAGACTGCTGTGCAGCGCCACGGAAGATGTCGGCCCTATGTAAATACTAAATAGTAATGATAAGAATCCTTCCCATATTGCAATAGGAAAGGAATGGAGATCAGCTGCTGCTAAGACGACTCTTCTCCCGTCGCTCTGATGACCCCGGTCTTCTTCTCTGTTCCTGAGTCGGGCAGAAGCAGAAATTGCAGTCAGGAAATCTCCTTGCTGGAGCTGTGAGGAGATTCAGTCCATTATTCCCCCCCCTATATTGTTCATCTTGTAGCAGAGGGATAAATGGCGCTCTATTCACCCCGGGTCCAGCCTTCACACCCCTGACAGCTGCCTCGCAGTGTGTAATTGTAGGCCCACGCGGCAGCTGTCAGCCAGGCCCGCGCAAAGGCTCAGTCCGTAACCCTGATTAATAAACATGAATCTCTTTATTCCTCCGGCCGTACTTCATTACAGCCGGCAATTCTGTGGCGCTTTTTTTTTTGTGGGGTTTTTTTTATGTATGATTGTTATTCCGTAACAAGCTTATTAACCCTTAGACTGCCACTATATTTTTTTTTTTTAAAACCGCTACTTACCTGTGCCAGGTATTTTTGCTTTATAAAGATACTCACCCGTGCCAGCAATTTTTTTTTTCTATTTATAAAGATACTCACCCATGCCAGCTCCTTTTTTTTTTTTTTTTTTTTTTTTTTTTTTTTTTTTTTTTTTAATAAAGATACTTACCTCTTCCAGCTATTTTTTTTTTTTTTATAAAGATACTCACCTGTGCCACGGTGACAGCTATTTTGGCATACTGGTGACTGAATGGTTTGACAAGCTCTTCATGCTCCATAATCCAGTAGGGATTGTGTCTGAGGGCAAATAATTGAGGTCTGATACAGAATTATGGTAATTTATGATAAAAAAATATCTATGCAGCTTGTAAATGGGCTAATCCAGTTTTGGAAGAGTGAGATTGGTCCATTTTCAAGCTGCCTAGCTTTTCAACAACATTTGCATAATTCTGCATCAACTTATTTGCTGCCTATCTCCAGCCAAGGTAAAAGAGTGCTCTAGCCTCCAACTACTTACGGTGGAGTGAAGTGCAATAAACCGTATAAAGATGAACTTGAGGAGCGACATCCATGAACCCAATAGGCAACCGTACCTCTATTGCTAAAGGTGAAAAACAAAATGCGTAAAACAAAAATGAAATGCGTAAATTCAACAGTTTTGGTGGAAAATGCCTTCAGACGTTATAGATGCAGAAATTCTAAAGACGTTGGCGGCAGGCAGAAGTAGTTTTGGCAGAAAATGTCTTTAGACACCCACAGCACATAGACGGCAATTATGAAGTCTCTAAAGACCACACGGTGGACAACGCAGTGGAAGGATAACATCTTCCGTGGGGCTGTCCAACTACAGACCTGGTAAAACAAAAAGGGTAAACAAGCGCAGTATACAGTTCATACACAGCCAATGTGGCTGAAAAGAAAAGCATGTTGGTGGAGGCGCCCAAAAATATGTGTGTTTAGTATCGGTATTGCTTAAGTGCTTAAAGTAAGCATAAAAATGAGGTAAAATAAAGACAAAAAAAAATAAATAAAATAATAAAGGTGGTCTCTTACCTCCAAAGAAGACTCACTGGATGGAAAAAGGAGTCTTTATTAAAACAAAACGGTTATACTGTAGACAATGCGTTTCACGGGACTCAGCCCGCTTCCTCAGGTTAATAAAACAGATAACCTTATTACCAGCCCTGCAGAGCGAGGGCGCATAGATCACCTGTGGCTGAAAGTTCACTGCAGACCTGGAGGGTCACTTCCATGCCAGTGTTCAGGGTGGACTGAGAAATGTGGTCTACTTGAACCACACCTTTCACTCTTTTAATTTGAGCTGTGCCACAAATCTCTGAGGGCCTCGGCTATTGAGGGCTGGAGTTGAACAGCCCTGTTCTACCACGTTGCCTATTCCATCTCGAATAGCCTTTAGCAGGAAATTGTCAAGGATAGATGAAACTGCTGAAAGGATACACAAGGTGACATGATGAGATAGACATGTGTATGTACAGCGCCAAGCACACAAATAACCAGGGCTGTAGAGTCAGTACAAAAGGCTTCCGACTCCTCAGTGTATGAAACCACCGACTCTGACTCCAGGTACCCAAAATTGCTCCGACTTTTCGACTCCGACTCCTTAGTTTAATTTTATAAAAGCTATGGATTTGGTTAAAAAAATCATCCGACTCCTCACTTTATCGAAACCACCAACTCCGACTCCAGGTACCCAAAATTGCTCCGACTCGGACTCCACAGCCCTGCACATAATTATGCTGTGTTCTTTTTTTTTTTTTTTTTTTCTTTCTCTGCCTGAAAGTGTTAAACATCAGGTATGCAAGTGACAATTTCTGTCCGGGTTGGGATCGGGTGGGACTAGCATGAGGGCCCTTTCCCACTGGGGTGGTGCAGTGCATCAAATTGACACTGCTATCGCACGCCATTGAAAACCTGTAGGACAAATCACATTACCGGTGTCGCGGTGCGCCTGAAGTCCTCGATATGACGCGCCTCTAAAACTGCGTTGCATGCGTCGCTCTGCGCTGGACCTGAGGTCATGTAAGTCTATAGCGATGCGTGTAAGCGTAAACGCCCGCTGCAGGTTTTACACTTCGCGCATGCGATCCATTTCCGTGCACGTGATCGTTTGGCCACATGCCACACAGGGAATACAGCTTAGTGACGCGGTATTCCCCGAAGGCCTATTCCTGGCGGTGCAGTGAGCCTGCCACACCTCCAATATGCAGTGTGAAACCGGCCTAACCCTCACTGATGAGGTATAACAGCCATAAAACACTTTCCTGGCACAAAGTTGCTTCTGAGAGCAGCAAAGAGAAAAATGGGGTCAATAGTTCATAGATTTTTGCATGAGTCATCGAGCAGAGACAATGAAACGTTTATAACTTAAAAAGCAGGTTTAAAAATAAAATAAAACTGTGGGAAATCTAAAAAAAAATCATTTTTAGGAGAAGGAGGATATATATACAATTGTTATCTCATCAGTTTTTTACACCTCGTGTTTCCCTGAAGGCAGAACAGTGCTAGAGATTCATCAATCCCCCCACCACTCTTACACTGAGATTTTCCAACGTGTCTGGTCACATTTTGATAGATTAATCAGGCCAAAATTAATAGATCAGGCATGCCATAGGGAGCAGGGATGGTCATAGTCGGCCAACTTCGCTACGCTGGTACTACGCGTAGTTTTACGCAATTACGCTTCGCCAAACTACGGCTTCAAAATCAAATATTCGTTTCGTATGCGTTTCGTAGACTATGTGATAAAATACACAATTACGCGTAGTGAGAAGCGTAGTGTGTGCGGATGCTTATGCCCGTATGCAGAAAATTTTACGCATTAATTCCTCTTTAAACGCTTATACTGGGGACTCTTCTAGGCGTACATTCCCCTTTACAATGCGTACATTTGTAAGCATACAATCGCACGCTGAAAATTAGACGCGAGCAACGCATTCGTAGTTCACTACGCAATACACTTGTAAACTACGCATAGTGGCCATAAGCTACGCGTAGCGGTATTTCGCTACGCGTAAATTCATAAGCGTAGTTTTGAAACTTCACCTACGAACTATGATGCGTAGATGCGAACTACGATGTGTAAATTCGCACTGGCGTCATTTCTGCTCATCCCTGATAGGGAATAGATTTCAAACCGATAATCAAAGTGGCCAGAACTATAGATAGGTGTTTGGCTATTTTTAGCCTTGCGGCTCATACAATCTAATATGGGCCCTATCCTGCTCAAAGCCACTATAGGCCCAAAGGTGCTCAAATCAGTCGCAGCCCTTGCAGATCTTATATGGATGGTCGGTACCCAGCATCACATAGAATCTAAATTTCAGAATGTTTTTCCTCAAGAGAAAGAAGTGGGAAGAGCCCGACTGCCCTTCACAATTTCTTGTATTTCCTAGACGCATCTGAAATCCTGTCCATTGTCCAGGATGTTTGTAGGCCCTCTCCTTCCTTGTCCAGTCATTCCTTCGTTCCTTCTCCCCTTTTTTTCCTCTAACCCGTCTTGTGCCCCCCTCCCTGGTTGCTATGGCAGCCATGTTTCCTTTGCTGTTGCTGTGGCGAGAGAAAA
Source organism: Hyperolius riggenbachi (assembly GCF_040937935.1). Lineage (NCBI taxonomy): Eukaryota > Metazoa > Chordata > Amphibia > Anura > Hyperoliidae > Hyperolius > Hyperolius riggenbachi. Next base: position 42,629,411 of record NC_090653.1, on the reverse strand, counting down.
GGTCGTCGCTAGGTCGTCTCCACAGCGACGGTGGCTGGGAGCCTCTGGCTTGTCTGAGAGAGGGGATTGGCTGGGAGGGGGGAAGGGCCGGGAAGGCAGGAAACACAGTGAGGATAATATGTGAAACTTATCTGGATAATGCAAAGATTAGCTGGATAATGCAACCCATTATCCACATGGAAGGCACCAGTGAGGTGTCTCCTCTCCACAGTCTGACCTCGGCGCTCACACTACTAACATTAAATATAGATGAAAAATCCCAGGATGCATTGTGAAGCGCTTGCTCGATAGCCGACACGGCAGACTGGTGGACCTGCAGCTTCAGGATACTGGTGAACTTCAAGTCCCAGCATGCCTTGCTATCCAGGAGCTTATCACTGCTGCCTACAGCACTACGGGACAAGAAGGCTGGCCATACATGTGTAGATTCTTTAAAAAGATGTCGCTGTCCAGCTGCCCTGCTCCATAGATTCTTTAAAGGTGCCCATTAACGGTACAATTTTTCCCTCAGATTTGATCTTTTGTTGAGATTTATATGATCAAATTGTATTGAAAACTGTGCCGTGTGTGGCGCAAATCAATGTGAAACAATTCTTTGGTAGATTGGAAGCACAAAAAATATTGATCCGAAAGTTAAAACCTTTTTTTTTAATTGTTCCGTTAATTTGAACAAGTTGCATGGAAAGATCAATCTGACTCATCAATAATTGCATTACTGATCACTCCCATTTGAACATACTTGGCATACAAACCCCAACAGGTATGATGTACAAACAAACCCAGAACATTTATATTGCGCTTTTCTCCTGTCGGACTCAAAGTACCAGAGCTGCAGCCACTAGGGTGCGCTCTACGGGTAGTAGCAGTGTTAGGGAGACTTGCCCAAGGTCTGAATAGGTGCTGGCTTACTGAACAGACAGAGCTGAGATTTTAACCCAGGTCTCCTGTGTCAGAGGCAGAGCCCTTATACACTATCCAGCCACTGTAAGCTGTGACACTGTGCTGGTACTGACAGTAAGCTGTGAAAACAGTCTCTACCTGAAGTGTGTCTGAACTCTGCTTACAGAGTACAGCGGCTGCAGCTCACTCAGTTTTGGAAGGTAAACACGATTGTATTTCAGAACCGTATTAAATCCATTCAGTAATAAAAGTGCATTGCTTTAAAGGGAACCTGAAGTGAGAGGAATACGGAGGCTGCCATCTTCTTTCTCTGATAATGCCAGTTGCCTGGCTTCTGTGCTGATGTCTTTAATACTATAAGTCACTGGCCAGAATGAGCTGCAGATCAGACGCTGGGACTCTGGTGTGACTCCGCTCGCTGCATGCTTGTTGCAGGGCGCTGACGCCACTGGCTGCATGCTTGTTCCAGGTGTGTGACTCACACAACTAAAGCCAAAAGCTCAGCAGGACAGCCAGGCACCTGGCATTGTTTATAAGTGTTTAAACATGGCGGCATCTGTAGTCCCCTCACTTTGGCTTCCCTTTCACAATCAGAACCTCATATTAAAGGACCGTCACAAAAATCTTAAAATTTAAAATTACATATCAACACATACAAATAATTAAATTTTCTCCAGAGTAAAATGAGCCATGAATTACTTTTCTCCTATGTTGCTGTCACTTACAGTAAGTAGTAAAAATCTGACATTACAGACAGGTTTTGGGCTAGTCCATCTCTCCATAGGGGATTCTCAGCATGGCCTTTATTCTCTATAAAGACATTCCCTGAAAAATATTTATATAAAGATGCTGACCGGCCTCCCTGCTCACTGCACAGTTTTTTTTTAAGCAGTTTGACGGAGCAACTGCCATTCACTAAGTGCTTTTGCAAATAAAGAAATCCCTGACAATCCCCCCATGAGGAGACGGGCTAGTCCAAAATCTGTCGGTTCTGTCAGATTTCTACTATTCACTGTAAGTGACAGCAACCTAGGAGAAATGCACTTCTTATCAATATATATTTACATATATTTTAAATTTTAAAGAGGAACTTAAGCCTACACAAACATACTGTCATTAAGTTACATTAGTTATGTTAATTAAAATAGATAGGTAATATAATCTCTTACCCACCCTGTTTAAAAAGAACAGGCAAATGTTTGATTTTATGAGGGCAGCCATCTTTTTGGTTGAAATGAGGTGACATGACAAGGTACATGAGACACAGTTCCAACTGTCCTTTGTGCTGATCACCCCTCCCAGTTGCTAGGCAATGTGAATAACAACATAGGAAATCCCATCATGCTTTGCACAGCATCAGGGAAAAAAAAGCCCGGGCAGTTTTCTTTGATGGGTGGAGCTTAGCTAGAAATGCAGCTAAAAATGATGCTTTGGTAAGAAAAACAAAGTTCTGATGTTGTGAAACTGTTGAAGAAACACCAAGCCTTTTCAGTTCTGCTGAGTAGATTTTTGGTCCGGAGGTTCACTTTAAGATTTCCATGACAGTGGTCCTTTAATTTATTTGAAGCACATTTTAAGCTTGCGGCCAGCGGGAGCAGACAGTGTAGTGTCTGTGCTGGTGGTCTCGGCTGTAGCCTGGGGCAGGTGCTTTACCTCCATAGACCATATGGGGAATGCATCCGTCTGGCACGGGATTATAGCGGAAGTCACAGAAGTGCGGCCCGCTTACCGGAACGGATCCAATACATCCTTAGCAGGCTGAGAAGTGTGAACAGCTCCTGTATATAAAACAGGAGCCACTCACTGTCAGTTTTGTGATGAATCGAGAAGGGACAACTACAGTACAGATAATTCTCAATCAGATTGCTACTGGTATCCTATCGAGATTGAGAGGTGTAAGGTGATAGACTGGCTGATGCTTCCCTTTAAAGCGGATCCGAGATGAAAAAGTAACTATCACAAGTAACTTGTCTATATATCTTATCTAAAGTTTAGATAGTTTACACAGCAAATCTAGCTGCAAACAGCTTCAACAGTTTATGCTTATTTATTGCTGTGATACGAGGGCAGCCATGTTCTGTTTGTCACACTACACTGAGGCAAGCTGATAGCATCTCCAGCCCTCAGCCTGTGGAAAATGTCACTCCTCCCTCCTCCCCTCTGCCTCTGAAATCTCTGGCTAGTAACCGCCTCCTCCTCCTGCCCAGACTGAGCTCCCATAACGCCTTGCTACTGTCTGAGAATGCCAAGGCACTCTGAAAAGCTGTGGGCATGGCTTGTTTAGTTTACAGGGAATTAGAGTATTAAAACAAAACAAAAAAGTATTTGGCTTGAGGAATGCCCTATAAACTATATGAAAGGAACACAATTATGCAGTGAGTAATAGTTTATCTCGGATCCACTTTAATTTTGCTAGATTGGCCATCCCTGAAAATGGGGTCCCCGGTTTTCAGATTTCAGCTACTGTACTGAAAAAATTTCTTTTCTTTTAACGGCACCAGTGATTGAATCCCTAACATCTATTAACACCCTTGAGGCTTTGCAGGTTGGCCGCCATGCCACGCACGTGCAATGAGGTTATTATTAATGATCTGTGCAATGCCATCATCTCCCCTGGAGATTAATAAGATTAATACATAATGATAATAATAAAATGCCAGCATCGGCGAGTAACACAGAGATGCAAAACGTCCAGATGTGTACTACACAGCATTTACTATACTGATGTATGGTAAATATGTATTACGTTTTAATTATTTCCTAAATTAAGTCTTTAGCAATCAATTTTATATTTTAATACATTTGACTATTTATGTTTGTTTACCTGGTGCAGCAGTTGGCTGAGGCTTGTTTCACGGTCACTGCTTACTTCCTTCTACTCCCATACACAGTTGCAAAATAGCCCTGTAAGATGTAAGTAATAGGGTAGATCAGGGGTCCCAAAATGTTTTGGGTCGAGGGCCGGGTCAACATACTTTAGACTGCTGGGGGGCCGGAGTATACATAAAATGATGTAGAAGTATTTGCGGGCCAGACAGGGAAGCATACCCAGGTGACAACCTGCAGTCCAATTGGACAGCAATGTTATCAGATGTGGAATTTGATTGGAAACCAGCGAATTACTGCTTTCTGGCTTCCATGTGGATAGGTGGTGCCAGCACTGCTATTCTATATGCGGACCACCAATATTTAAATATGTAGTTGACCGCATCTTTAAGTGATACATTTTGTGTGGGGGGGGAAGGGGGGGGGCGGTAAGAAAAGCCTCAGGGGGCCACATTCGGCCCGCGGGCCTTAATTTGAGAACCACTGTGGTAGAGACAGCTTACACTATTGAAAATATGCATTTCTGGTAGAGTTACTCCCCCTACTAACTGACCCACTTTCCTCTCCTCCTTCCTATGTTGTAGATCAGCATCCTGCAGTGAAAGGAGTGGCAGGTGGGAGGGATCAACTTCTCCATGCTAAAGCCACACCTCCTCCTCAGCTGGAGGCCAGTTCTCTGCAGTAACAGAGGTTGCAAGGAAGAGACAGGAACTGCTCTCCATGCTGAAGCCACGCCTCCCTACTCTTACTTCACTTCCTCTTACCATGTCCTCAGTTGTAGATCAACACCCTGTAGTTACAGTGGGAAGAGGGATCAACTTCTCCATGATGAAGCCACACCTCCCTACTTACTACACTTCTCCCAATCGCAGCTGGAGACCAGTTCTCTGCCGTGATAGAAGTAGCAAGGAAGAGACCGGACCTGCTCTCCATGCTGAAGCCACACCTCCATACTCCTGGCTTACTTCTTTGTACCAAGTCCTCAGTTGCATTGACATTAGTGGGGGAGGGATTAGCTTCTCCATGCAGAAGCCACACCTCCCTACTTACTACTCATACACTCCTCCCCATCTCAGGTGGAGGCCAGTTTTCAAAAGTGACAGAAATAGCAAGGAAGAGAGAGGAACTGCTCTGTATGCTGAAGCCACGCCTCCCTACTTTCACTTCTTCCTCCCTACTTTCACTTCCTCCTCCCTCTTTCTCAGTCGTTGATCAACTCCCTGCAGTGACATTTGTGGGCAGAGGGATCAACTTCTCCATGCTGAGGCCACACCTTCCCTATTTACTGCTCATACCCTCCTCCCCCACCTCAACTGGAAACCAGTCCTCTGCAGTGACATGAAGAAGGGGGGGGGGAGAACTGCTTTCTGTGCTGAAGCCACACCCCCTACTAAAAGCTCACTTCCTTCCCCATCCACAGTTGGATACCAGTCCTCTGCATTGATCTGAGTAACAGTGGGACATGTAGATTGAGCCCACTGCTGAAACCACGCCTCCCTACTGACTGTTTATGCATTGGCTTTTAGTCAATAAGGAGGTGTTGCTTTCATGGAGTGTATAGCCTGCTGGCTCAGACATTCGATTGGTTTCATGGTCTGCATGGTCATCTGCCCACTCCCATTTATCACATATTCACATTTAGTTTTTTTATAGTGTTTATTTTGAATTACATTTTTCTGTTTTTCACACTTCTTCTTCCTCTCTCCTGCAGGTCTGAGTATTCGGAACACTCAGGAGGAAGAGCCCGTGGACCCTCAGTTGATGCGTCTGGACAATATGCTGCTTGCAGAAGGTGTGGCGGGCCCAGAGAAAGGAGGAGGATCGGCAGCAGCGGCCGCAGCAGCGGCGGCCTCCGGCGGAGTCTCCCCCGACAACTCCATAGAACACTCGGACTACAGGAACAAGCTGTCCCAGATCCGGCAGATTTATCACGCGGAACTGGAAAAGTATGAACAGGTAAGGGGAAATGACCCTCCTGCACCAATCCATCTTCCACGTTTGAATTGCTTTCTAACACCCACTCTTTCTGCTCTTTCCTTTGGTAATTATTGGCTCAGGCATGTAACGAGTTCACCACACACGTTATGAACCTTTTGAGGGAACAGAGCCGAACCCGACCCATTTCCCCAAAGGAGATTGAGCGGATGGTGGGAATCATTCATCGAAAGTTCAGCTCCATTCAGATGCAGCTCAAGCAAAGCACGTGTGAAGCCGTCATGATCCTCCGTTCAAGGTTCTTGGATGCAAGGTGAGCTCTAGAGGTGGATTAGATGTCTTCTACGATCTTGACGATCTTTTCTGGAACAGATTAGGTTATACCAAACAGTTATTCAAATCCAGGCTGAAAAGCCACCTGTTTAGCCTGGTTTTTCCGGGCTTTTAGAATTCTTCCTCTGTACCACGATCTACCAATCAACCAATTATTGGTCTGAGCCATGCTTATGCGTTTTGAGTCCTTACGGGAGAAAAGCGCTTTACAAATCTGTTAGTTGTTATTGTTCTTGATAATTTCTTAGGTAAATCTTGGGTTACAAGCATAAAGCCTTGCTATAGTTTCATTAACCTTTTCGGGACCACGTGCATTAGATTCTACGCCGCACTTGTGGCTGTTCTAGCCTGATGTGGCGTAGGATCTACGCCGGCCCGCAATTTCCGCTCTCAACGCGATCGTGCGCACCCGGAGGGGGAGATTAAGCTGTCATATGACAGCCGACATCTCCCCCGAGTGATCACTACGATCGCCGTCGGATCGTAGTGATCAGTTTGACAGCTGCGGCGGCAGGGGGGAAACGAAGAGGATCCACTCACCTCCCTGCCGTTCCCGCGACGATCGGCACCCCCCTCCGCTCTGGCCGGCATCTCCGCTCCGTCTGACGTCAGTGCCGGGTCCCGGCTTTATGAGGTCATCAAGCCGCGACCCGGAACTGATCGTCAGACAGAATGGAGATGCCGGCCGGAGAAGAGGGTCCCGTGCGGCTCATCGCTGGAGCCTGGAAGGTAAGTGAAGGCTGCTGGCAGAAGGGGGGGCCCAGACCACCATGGTTGGGGACACACAAATCCAGGCAGCCACAGACGGGATCCGGCCGCCTGACCCCCCCAAACACGCGCACCCCCTTCCCGCGCAAAATGCGTGGTCCTTAAGGGTGGGTAGGTGGCCGGTCTCGAAAAGGTTAAGGAAGATCTAAAATTCAACTTTAGGTCTGTTTTAGTGCTTGACTCCGGCTGAGGGGTGGGTGTTTATAACTTTTAAAACTAACCTAAAAGAAAGGAAATAGATCAAAGGGAAGAGGAGGAGGAGACGACGGCAGAGATTGAGATGGTTAGATAGTATTATAGAAGCAACAGACATGAGCTTGGACAAGCTTCTAGAGGCAGTATAGGATAGAAGAGTCTGGTGTGTCCATGGGGTCCCAAAGGCTGAACAAAAAGATAGGCTCATTACCATTTAGCAATCCCTTTATTCAGTGGTCTAAGCTTTGTACATTTCATGGTATGGCTGTTTCACAGAAAGTAAGTCAGTATAATAAAAAAATAGTTTTTTTCTGCTGTGGTGGTTGATAGATGTTGCCTTGTGAGGGTTTGACTTGCATCCTATTGCTCTTTCTTGGCTGACAACAAGGGCGATGTTATGGCTGGAGAAACCTAGCCTCACTCTCACCCACATAAGTCTTCTGAATAACCTCTAAATAGCATATAAAGCCATTACTGTGTAAAACAAGCATCTGATCTGTATCTGTATCTGGGCTTCTGTATTTTCGGACAGCTTTTTCAGGGCCCATTCGCACTAGGGCGATTAGCAGGCGATTCCTGCTAATCACCAAAGCGCTATCGCTTTTTAAAGCAATAGCGCAATTGTAACCCTATGACCGTGATCTCACTGCCGCAATTGCGGCCTATCGCGGCAGTTTCGCGATTAACGGCAATCACAAAACGTGTTACCTGTAGCATTTTCGTGCGATCCTGTAGCGATCGCGATACAAGTGCTCATCACGATTGCTCTGAATCGTGAGAGTATACAGTGATTTTACTGCACTAATCACAGTAAAATCACCCGCGCAATATAATAGCGCTACCGTTTTGCGACTCACTAGTGTGTATGGGCCCTCAGAGTCGCATTCCTCATTTGCAGTGCTGCTCCTCCCCCTTCCCTCATTAGCCTGACCAGTGGCTGGTAATCTGAGCCTCAGTGTGACGTCAGCAATGGCTGTCAGGGAAGAGGAAATCAACACGGTGGATCCATTATCTTAAACAATGAAAATCTAACATGACTTCATAGTTTAAGCCTTGTATTTGTGTATGAAGACTGCGTCTGGCAGGGATCGGGATGCTATCTCTTGCACAACAGTTAGGGGCTGAGTGCTGTACAGATACGTCTGTTACTATGGAGGGAGGAGGAGGGGAAGGTGCATGATGGAACCGCTTCCAGTGGGCAGGGCTAAGTGGGAGAACAATGTGTTCTGGGGTCACTCAAGAAGTGGATGTGGCTTAACATCCACCATGATGTTGGGGGGGCCAGTAGACTCTTGCCCGAGTTTAATCTGCTGCATGTATGTAGCTTTCCCTAAATTTGTAAATATTCTTCCTTTTCTAGGCGGAAGAGAAGAAACTTCAGTAAACAGGCCACGGAAGTCTTGAACGAGTATTTCTACTCACACCTAAGCAACCCTTACCCCAGCGAAGAGGCGAAAGAGGAACTGGCCAAGAAGTGCGGCATCACCGTATCACAGGTACAGAAAACCATCCTTGGCAAGAATGTGCCCTACCATGGTCACTGTCTAAATGGTCTGAGGTGGTTGTTTTTTTTTTTTGTTGTTGTTTTTTTTAACAAGTGCCTGAATAATGCCTGGATGGTGTAATGGATCAGGGCTCTGCCTCTGACACAGGAGACCAGGGTTCAAATCTCGGCTCTGCCTGTTCAGTAAGCCAGCACCTATTCAGTAGGGGACCTTAGGAAAGTCTCCCTAACACTGCTACTGCCTATAGAGCGTGCCCTAGTGGCTGCAGCTCTGGCGCTATGAGTCCGCCAGGAGAAAAGTGTGATATAAATGTTATTTGTCTTGTACCTTACCGGTATATTTTTACTGGCTGTTGGAGATAACCAGTGTGCCTTTAAATCAGGGAAGAACTCACAAACTCCCTCCAAAAAGTGTCTAGTTACTACAGGAACAGGTGACATTTGAAAAATTAGAATATCGTGCAAAAGTCCATTTACTGTATTTCAGTAATTCAACTTAAAGGGCGAAACTAATATATGAAATAGACTCATTACATGCAAAGTGAGATAGTTCAAGCATTTATTTGTTATAATGTTGATGATTATGGCTTACAGCTAATGAGAACCCCAAAAAATCAAAATATCCGACCATTAGAACATTATGAAAATGTTCAATATTCTAGGCTCAAAGTGTCAGACTCTAATCAGCTAATTAATCCCAAACACCTGCAAAGGGTTCCTATTTCATATATTAGTTTCACCTTTTAAGTTGAATTACTGAAATAAATGGACTTTTGCACAATCTTCAAATTTTTCAAGTTTCACCTGAAAACTGAAACTCTATACTTTCAGTTCAGCTTTATATACTAAGTGGAACTACAGTCTCAATATCCCCAAGTGCTCCAGTACATTAGCCACACCATCAAAGCAATTATTTTTGCTAGATAGTTGCCGACAAGGTTGATAGACTGTGTTTCACTTTGCTCAGAAGCTTATTAAGTTCCATGCTGCACCGTTTCACCAATTGCAGGTGAGCTAACATAGCAGAGAGTTTTTCTTTACAGGAAGTCCCTTTTTGAATGCAGTTTTAAAGGGACCCTTAAGGGAATAAGTGTCCCAATTAGGGTACTTACCTTGGAAAGACTTTAAGAGCCCGTTTCCACTATAGTGAATCTGCACGCATTTTATACATGCGTTTTATGCATGCAAATTCGCACAAGCAATAGAAGTGGATGGGCCTGTTTCCACTTCTGTGGGATTCTGTGTGGTTTGTCGTGCAGAAAAAAATCTGCACGGCAGACCCACCAGAATTCGCACACACCCACGCAATTCGTCGGTAATGTAACTAAATAGGAAATCCACAAGCGTTTGTCTTGCGGTTTTCCCGGTGTTTCCGCGTGCGTTTTCGATTAAAAACCCATGTCAATGCATGCCGGCATTGACATGGTTAAAATCGCATTGCGCAAACCGCGAGCGATTCCAGGTGTAAATCCGCAACGAAACCGCAACAGCATGTGGATTCGTTGCTGCGATTTTCCCTGTCTAAATCGCGCCGCGCAAGTGGAAACGGGCCCTTACTGTCTTGCCTTCCACATAGAGCCAATTGGGTAGTTTTTGGAGGAGATTTTGATGTCATTAATAAAGGTTACCTTTATCCACACAGGTGTCCAACTGGTTTGGGAATAAAAGAATAAGGTACAAGAAAAACATTGGAAAGTTCCAGGAGGAAGCTAATATTTATGCAGTGAAGACGGCAGTCAGTGCAGCCCAAGGAGGCCACAGTGGAGCCAACTCTCCAACAACCCCAACCTCTGCAGGTAGGTTCCCTTCCATGATCTGCTACAACTAGAGGGGGTGCAAAATGTGATGAAGAGGGCTTTAGAGCTGCCACTTTAAGTCTTGTAAAGATAATCACCTTCTGTAGAAAGTCAGCTTACACCTGGGCGACTAGTTAGCTTACTCATAACTTTAGGCTGCAGTCCCATCTAACTACTGTTCTTTGTTCCTTCTCAATTCTCTCTCTGCATCCTCCTTGTTCATATTCTGCCTCCTGAACTATCTAATTCTTTATTCCAACTCTTTGACTCCTTAACCTACTAATTCTTGATTATACACCTTTTATTTCTTCATCTGCCACTGATGACTCCCATTCATCTCCTCAATCTTCGGACTACTCCTTGTATCCCTCAACTCCCATTTTATTGCTTTCTGGTCAAACTACTAACCCTCCAATGAAAATTATTCTAACCCTGCTTTCTGTTGGTTAATGTCGATGTCTTCATTTCTTGGCTGGCTTTGCATTCTAACCCTTCATCCCTTTTTTCACTCAATTCTATTTCTCTATACTCTTTTCCCCAAATGATACTCTGTCTCAATCCCCTTCTCTTTTTTTTCATTGTTGCTTTCACCCTTCTATCTTCCTTTGCACCTCATTCTTCCTCCAATGACACCCGATCTCTCGATTCTGTATGCGTCTCCTTCATCTTCCAATTCTGACTCTTGATTCCATCTCTGTCCTCTCAACACACTCTTGACTTTTTCCGTAATTTCCTAAAACCCCCCATCTCTGCTTTTGGTCTCTGCAATCTATTCACTTGTAATGTTGTCTCCTTAACCACTTTTCTTGGTTCCATCATGCCTTAACTCCTGTTTCCTCACTGCTGTGCTTCTTGCTCTTCGTGTTGATGTCTCCTTACCTCTCCCATGTCATCGCTTTGTCTTCGGAACCCTTCAAACTCTCAACTCCATATTTGATCCCCTCAACCTTCTGACTTTTTGATTGTCTTCCAAAAACATTTCTTACTCTCTTATTTTTTTTAAACCTTCATCACTTTGCTTCCTCAATCCTCTATATTTCTCCTCTATCTCGTTCTTCACTCAGGTTCTGGTGGCTCATTCAACCTGTCTGGATCTAATGACATGTTCATGGCGATGCAGGGCTTAAACGGGGATTCTTATCCCCCTTCACAGGTCAGTTTTAGGTCCCCTCCAGTGCTATTTTTTTTTTCTTCTACTTCCTGTCATCTGACTTACCTTGCTCTGCACGTCTTCTGCTGATTTTCCTCTGTTGTGTTCTGATAGATTTTTCCTTATTTGTCATTCAGGTGTACTTCCCCATCACGCCTTTATTATTTTTCTTCACGTCTTATGTTTCCTGTTTCTGCTCTCTTTCTGTATATACATATTTGCTCTGCTCCATTTCCTTTCAAATTGTCCTCATCCTTCTCTCTTTATTTCCCCCAAGGTGGAGTCCTTACGTCACACGATGGGTCCTGGTTACAATGACAGTTTATCAGCAAATCAAATGTACAGTCCTCGGGAGATCCGGGTAAGAACCTGCAACTGATTCGGAAGCTCTTATTTTGTAGATTTAATTGCCAAAAAATGGATAAACCTGTATTAGCAAAATTTGTTGATGTCTTACATAGTGACACCAGGATGACCCAAACTACAGATGTTTAACGAATCTGTTTCTCTAAGTAGCCATTAGTCCAAGTAAATACATGTCACCATTCGCGCCCATTGGTGCACAGCCAGGGTTATTTCCCAATATCCAGATATGCGTGTTCAAGAGACAGCGAGGAAGGGAAAAATTATACATACCTTGGGCTTCCTCCAACCCTCTCCAGGCTTATCGCTCCCTCTGCCTCCTGGATCTTCTGCAATATGCCCTGAAAAGTCCTCCGGTCCACGGCATACTGTGCTTGTGCAGCCCAGCAATGTACAGTCCCGTCGCGCTCCCATAGCTAGGAGTGTTCTGTGCTTGTGCAGTGCTACTGTGCGGGCGTAGAACGCTCCGAGCCATGAGAGCATGGCGGGAGAGAGCGTGTGGCTGGACTGCTCCTGCGCCGACCGCAGGACTTTTCGAGCCCAGTTACGGAAGATCCAGGAGACGGAGCAGGACAGGGAGGAAGTGATAAGCCTGACATGGGCTGGAGGAATCCCTAGGTATGTATAATTTGTTTTCCCCCTCCCTGTCTTGGGTACTCTTTAAGTATGTGGGCTTTGAAATCTGTGGTCAAATGGGAGTCGCCTGAAAAATTAGCTTATAGAGCTATATGATTTAAGAACCACCTGCACCTTGCTGTGGAAGTGCTTGGTAAACTCTGGTGCCATTAGCATTGTAGCATCAGTGTTCTAAGGAGCCAAACAAAAGAGTTTGCTAAGGAGAGAACGTAGAATGAGAATAAAAGTGGAAGATTGGGTAGCAAGTCAAGTCTTCAAATGTATCTTCAGAAGGTTGATCTTTTGGCTCCATATCTCTTCCCACCAATTGCTCACTACACTAGGACTGCCGAACCTAACTAACCCTTAAACTAAATTACTTTGGAAGTTGTGACATTGTAACCAAATAGGGTCAGTTTTAATACTGGGTCTTACATTTCATTGTTTAACAATATGCTGGAACTTACAAGAATCAACCCACAAAGCCTATGCTTCCTAATTTTGTCAGCTGAAAAATACTCTTTTTATCCTATTTATAATGGGTTTTCTTTGTTTTTAGGCCAACGGAGGGTGGCAAGAAGCCGTGACTCCTTCTTCTGTCACTTCTCCAACAGAAGGACCAGGCAGCGTACATTCTGACACCTCTAACTGAGCACTCTCCTCCTCTCTGGGCTTCTCCTCTCTCACCCCTCCGGCAAGCTAAGGTCTCTCTCCTTGAACTGAACTCCGTATCTTGGGTCAATCCAGGACAACAGTGTTGGGATCTTCTCCCTCCACATCTATTTCAACCCAAGCTTCCTATTACCTCTCTCTTCAAGTGAGCCTCAATTCTATGACACTTATCATATGAGACGATGGCTTAGGAACCTCAGGAGGGTTATATTCTTGTAAGCAAAGTGCCGATACAGGAAAGGTAACTTAAAAACTTTGCCTTTGGCACATGTACCCAAAGATAATCTACCCATCTTTCGACCATTCAAAGATAACAAGATAGCTGGAGGAACTCAAGATGGTCACACCACAACTGGAGTTTTGTGTGTACAGAAAGGGGACATCAAAATATCTCCCAGACTACCTTCTGAAAAGTCCTCCACTGATAGCGTCAGGTGGGGCAAAATGAATGTATCACGTCATCCATCATATCTGAATGTGAGTGACAAAAACATCAATTTAAGAAATTAGATGTAAAAATAACCACCAAAATAGAGAGTCGATGGGAGAGGGGAGTTGCCAGCAGAGGAGAGATTGAGTGGATTCAAGAAGATACATAAAACAGGTTACATAAGACGGCGATCCTAAGAAGCAAAAGGATGAAAACTGACAACGAGGGAAGGAGAGGCGTGTGGAGAGGAAAGGAGAAAGACTATAAACGGATACAGGAGTAAAAATATCAGAAAAAAAAAGAGCTACATGGAGGGGGGGAAAAGACTTTAAATCTCCTCACTCCTTCCCTCTATAGTCTACCCAGAATCCTTTGAGGCTCAGCCAATCAAAGAACAGCGTTATTACCTCATAGCGGCTCACATAACCAATAGAGAAGACTTTTTTTCTTTTTTTTTTTTTCTGAGTTTTCTTTATGTTCACGCGTTCGCAAGTTTGACTACCTCCGAAGGGAAAATAAAATTATATATATATCTTTCACTTCTGCACGGGGGGTGGCAGTGAGGTGTGCGAGCATTTTTGTCTCCCCAAGCCTCTGTCCCTTTTACTCCCCCCTTTTTTTTAATTTTTGGGGTGCTGGGTTACGAATACAGTTGGTATTAGGAACTTTGTGTTTATGATGGGGTTAGTGGGGGTGGGGAGGGCTTATTTTTTTCATGATACTGTTGGAGATAAAGTTACAGAATTGGAGAGGGGGGCTGATATCCCTATAGATTGATACATTATTACATACACGAGTGTGAAGAGATGTATGAGTGGGTGTCTGAGAATGTATGTATATTTTTATAGTCACCTCTGAACGTATCTTGTGTATAGAAGTCTTAATCATGTCACCAAGGCTTTGTTTGTGAACGGATAAGTCCATCCAAAACTGGAGTATTTGGGGAGTCTGCGCTCTATTGCAGATATTAAAGGCAACTGAACACCAGAAAATGTATATATTTTTAAAATGATTCTCCCCATAGGTGAGGTTTGTAAGCAATCATGCTGTGGGGGCTCACTACTTACCAACAGGGTCCTGCTCCGCTGGCTCATATGGGATGAGCCTTCTTCTTGTTTGTACCTTTAAAAAGGACTATATATACTCTAATGCAATCTCAAAAAGGCAAAAAAAAAGTCTCTGAAAGAACTTTATTGACACATGTAGAAAAGCAGAAAAGACTGTTCTTCAATATCACAATAATAGGTCTTAAAAACACATTCAATTGGTTTGAGACAACAAATGGTTGTAGCTTTGTGGGTATTGAACTTCAAGGCAACGACACATGTTCGTTTCGGGCTTTTGTATAAAGTTATATGTGCCCTTCGTCAGGCCGTGATACCCAATTCTGCGTAGCTCAACCGGAAGAAAAAAGACCAATCAGGCAAGAAGAGCCATAAAATGGGGGGCGTCTGAACTCACCAGACGCACTGAACCTTCCCAGCGGCTATAGTGAAGAGCTGCATCTGCATCTTTTTGAGATTTTGAGATTGCATTAGAGTATATATAGTCCTTTTTAAAGGTACAAACAAGTGTTGGTGGGCAAAGTGGACTGCCCTGAAAAAGGACTGTGTTTTTTGATCCTTCACAATATAAAGGATGATATCCCAGAATTCTTTCTATAAATGTTAATGAGCCTTCTTCTTGACAGACCGATCACATCTGCTGAATTTTGTAGTTCCCAACAGCGTCTCTCATGCTGGTAGATGGTAGTCCATAGATGCAAGAACATCTCTGAACCGGTATCTGCAAAATACATCCAGATGCTATTGGACCCTGTAGAAGATGGCGCATCCCATACGGGTGTGTTAAATAAAATCGAAGTTATTGCATTTTATCTTTGAATAACGCTTTCCATCCTTATTTTTAATATATTTGGAAATATTGCATTTATGCTATTGAAAACACTGTGTGTTATGGAGTGATTTTTGTTTTTTATCTCCTGCTTTCAATAATGATAAGCAGCTTCACCCCACACAGAAGTTCATCCTATTGTATTTCAAGATAACAACACTTAAGGCTCATACACACGTGCAACTTTTCCGCACAACTATGGTCCAAACTTGGGTGCATATTATCTCGGCGCCATTCAGTTCGACGCGGGGAGAGCTAAACTCCGAGGCAGCGTTAAATACTATTCCCCCTCCGAGCTGTCGAGATGTAATTTGGGGTCTGGCAGCCGCCAGAGCCCCGTATTACCGCTACGCAGGGCGCGCATCATAGCATTGCTGCTATGACGGCACCCAGTTTCGGCGCTCGGCTCTTAGAGCCGCACGCCGAAATGAAATGATCCGTCCAAACTTGATCTGTTGGCCATGTAAACGTGTGACAAACAACGAGATGAGCGACTGATAACAGGCGCTTCGCCTAATCCAACTGGCAGATCAACTCAAACGACTGTTGGGCTGATATCGTGCAGTTGACTGTGTGTGTACAAGTTGTTTGAACGACCTGTACAGACTTTGAATGCGGCCATATCGTGCAGTACTTTGATCTGCCTGTGAGCGCAGGATGCAAATGAGTTGGTTGGAGCGTGGAAAATACAAGTTGGGGAATCGGTTGACCGTGCGTTCGGTCATGTCGTGCGGAAATGTTGCTTGTGTGTACGAGCCTTTAGAGCTGTAATGGAAATAATCTGTTTCTCTAGTTATCCACTAAAGCTGTGTATACAATTATTGTCGCTCAACCTTTCCAGTTAGATCTGTAGCAACGTACAGTTGGACTTGACGTCACATTGAGCTGGCATACGAGATCTCATGGTTCTGCAAAACAACAAACTACCTACAGGGTTAGGCTTATTCAGCTAGTGGTGCATGGGCTACATTTCAGGGATCCAGAGGATGGCATCTCTGAAGAAAGACGAGTGCTAGATGGGTTCGGTTTGGTTGCTTTTGATGCCATACAGTCACGCTGATTTATTGAAGCAGTTATTTTTAAAACCTGGAGCATTTCCCTATTGCAGGTATGTCAAACCGGTCCTACGAGGGCCATGATCCTCACACATTTTTGATACAGCTCAAATGAATTGATAGATCTATATCAGGAAAGGTGTGATCCATCAGGTAGAACACATTTCTTTCTTTTTCAGTCCATCCTAAACACTGGCATGGATCTGGCCCTCCAGGCCTGGAGTTCGACACATGTGGCCTAGAGCAACCAATCGTGTGTCAGCAAGCAGTCTGATTGGTTGCTCTTAGTAATTTCTTCACCCTTTACCTAGTTTCTTCCAGTGGCTATGATAGATCAGCCGGAACACTCCTTGCCTTCTTTACTGCATAAGCCTAACACTGTCCACCAGAGCATTACCTGAGGGATAATTTGCCTCTCTTGTACAGGACCTGGAAGGATGGGCTTACTTCTCACCAAGAGCATTAGGTGGAGATGCATCAACTTTTCTAGTCCAAACTGTGCACCACCAGGACTTACCACATTGGCTAGATATGGGCAAGGAGATAAGAATTCCACATTGCATGCAAATTTTAGATGTATTAAACTTGCATGCAAGAATTTTTAGCATCTCATTGACCCTCTCTTGGGTCCTATTGAATGATCGTGAGAGTTGCTGAGTTAGTGGTTGTGTGATTCTAGTAGCATACAGTATCCACCATGAGAGTTTTGTTTTTTTCTTTAGTAAATCCAGGAAGGTCTGGAATTTATTGTATAAAGGTTTTCATTGTGGGTACCTGCCTGAGACTGCAATTATGCAACTGCAAGTTCACTATCCCTTAAGCAATCCTCACTATGTCTGCACATAACCTACACAGGCTGAAGTCTTTATCTCTTTAAAAAAAAAAAAAAAAAAAAAAGTCCACATTCTCAGAATCACCTATGATATAACACCTCCGGAGCCACAAGGTGATTTTTAGGAGCTGCTTCCTTGGCAAGACACCGGGGATAATTTTCAAACACACCAGTCCCCTGGCTCCTGAGATTTCTCCAGCCGTTTTGACATCCCCATTGTGGATCGGTGGAGATATCTTCATAAATCAGGCCTAATGCTTGACGGTCAAACTACTTTGAGGGACCTGAAGACAGCAGCCACAAAGTTTAAGATATTCTACAATCTATGTGGACGTTTACTATGTGCTTGTCATTAAAGTTGGCCAAGTTTGTATAGCCGCCCATTAGAAAATCTCCATTCAGCCTTTCTTCATTGGTTGCTGTAGTGAATCCTGGTACTCCAGCTGCTTGTCAAAGGACAGGTTGAAGCTGTCTCCACCCATCGTTTTTGGTCAGACGTTTGCCTAATTACGATTTCTTCATGTATACAGAATTTATTTAGGCAAAATGAGGCAGACAGAGCAATGTTGCCCATAGTTACCAATAAAATCTCATTTCCTAGGACAATAAGGTCCACTTGCTATGGACATCATCTTTGTTAATCTCCTCTAGAGAACTCATTGCATTTGCAACTCATTACCACAGGTACTTGCCTCTGGTAACAAAGTCAAAAATTGTAGATGATATTAATAGTGACCAGGTCGCAAATGAGACGGGATCCTGGTTGCCAGGGACAACAGCTCCAGAATGCATGAATTAAAGGAAAGCTGGTTGCTAGAGGCAACATAGCCAGTTTTGAAAGGTGGTAGTGCGGATTTGGGCCTAGTCACTGACCTAGTGTCTGCGTGTGGCAATGCATCGTGTGTGTGTTGTTGTGTGTCGTGTGGACCTGTATATACAGAGATACGTGAGCGTGTGCTACCCGTCTACACACAGCCCCCTCTCTCCTGTACAGACAGCCAAGGCCTGGACATCCTGGGCTCTAGAACGCTACGGGAAGCCATTTTGATGTGTGTATTATCCATTTCTGTTCTTCCCTGCTTTTGTTGGGGGTCTTTTTTTTTTGTTTTGTTTTCTTTGGATTGGTATTTTTTGGGGGGGGATTTAGAATCAGGATATTTTTTTTCTTTCACATTTATTAAAAGGAATCACTGATGAAGCGTGTGGTTGTCTCCTTCCATTCATCCCACCATCCTTCTGCTTGCCTTTTGTCTGCTTTAATATTCGGCCTGTATAAAACGCATCCCATTGTCTTAACCCCCCCACCTCCCCCCCTTTTCTTCTTGGTCTGTATTACAACCCCCCTTCTGAGCTCCTATTTTTCTCCTTCTGTTTATTCCTTTCTCATCCCCCCCACCTCCCCCCAATCCTTGTTTCTTCTAATGATTTTAGAAATTGCCTCCCTGGTTTCCATGGCAACTGTCACTGTCTTTAGAATCCTTTGTATGAACGCACCCCTCCCCTTCTTTTAACCCCTTCATCACCGAAGACACCAAAGCAGCCTAAGTGGCTTCATCTGTTATCTTTTTTTTTTTTATTGCTTTGTGAACTGCGTCATCGAATGGCAGGACGCAAATACAGTATGAAAGGGATGGGTTCAAACTGGGCTGGCAACGCTTTAGGACACTGGCTGATCGGTTTACACTTACAGCCAGGGCTGGATATCTCTGGTGGTGGGAGAAAAAAGCGCAAAGCAGGTAATTTTGGCGCGCTCTTCCCCACACTGCGCCTGACCTGGGCGCCGACATAGATATGTTATTGCCGGCGATCCGGACCCCCAACAACTACCTCCGAGTTGCTACGTCTTGGAGGGGGGGAATGAGCACAATTTTGCGTACATGAATTATCGACGCCCGGCCACTTTGGCGCAGGGTAAGCGAATGATAGTTCAGCCTGCCACTCATATTCCGGGCGGCGTTAACTACAATTCCGTGGCTAGCCATACACTAGAAGACTTCTTGATTGATTAGCTGAGTGGGAATGATATCAATCAAAAAATAAGAAGTTGGTTAATCGGCAAAAGTCCCTCTTTTTATTGATCGAATGGTAGTGGTGGGAGCATTGAAGGCCACATTGGTTTGTATTGCAGAAATTGGTAAGGCGTTCGCGTGCTTCCAATTGATCGTGGGACAGATTTGTGCTGAAATGTGATTGAGGGCCCTGACACACCACAGAGCGTTTTGCGGGTCGTTTTCATTTTTTTAAAAACGTCTCCATTGATTTACATTAAAATTGCAGCATAATAGTTGTGATCACAATTTTTAGAAAAATCTATTTCCCAAAAAAAGGGCAATTGTGGCTATTTTGCTGCAATTTTACCGT
This sequence comes from Hyperolius riggenbachi, assembly GCF_040937935.1. Classification (NCBI taxonomy): domain Eukaryota; kingdom Metazoa; phylum Chordata; class Amphibia; order Anura; family Hyperoliidae; genus Hyperolius; species Hyperolius riggenbachi. Next base: position 42,609,783 of record NC_090653.1, on the reverse strand, counting down.
GATTAAGTCAATGGAGGTTTTTTTTAGAAAACGACCCGCAAAACGCTTTCCGGTGTATCAGGGCCCAGAAACAATTACTGCTTTTGATCAGAGAGTGATGTCCCAATCTCACAAAAGTAGGAGAATGCAGTCCGTGAAAAGAGCCGATATGCCAAGATCCATCCAGCACCACTCAGGATGTTAAACCATTCTACTCAAAAGCAACTTTCACGATGTTGCCAAGTTCCTCCTATTAAACCCCAATCTCACAAAAGGCTGGCTTTGGCAATTGCTAAGTAAGGTGGATCTCTGTTAAGTTCACAGAAGCCTCATAGCGGTCTCGATTTGGCTGTGATGGGCTGGATCGGTGTCCACCATTCATTTGAATAGACAGCGCTTGAGTGATGCCTGTGTGAACCGGCCCTTATGCTGTTGGGGAGGGGGAAGAGCGGGGTACACAAACACACCTGTCTTGGGCGTTGGGGGCCTACAACTGGGGTCTGTCAAATAGCTGGAGAAAGGGCTCCTAAATGAGTGCTTTACAGAGTAACCCCACCCACCACCTTTAAAGCGGATCCGAGATGAAAAACTAACTATAACAAGTAACTTGTCTATATATCTTATCTAAAGTTTAGATAGTTTACACAGCAAATATAGCTGCAAACCGCTTTAATAGAAAATTATTATTTCTTCCTGTGATACAATGACAGCAGCCATGTTGTTTGTAAACATTACACAGAGGCAGGCTTATCTGTATCTTGATCACTAAGCCTGTGAAAAAAACCTAATCCCCCCTCCTCCCTCCTCCCCTCTGCCTCTGAAATCAATGGCTAGTAACACCTCCCCCTCCTCCTGCCCAGACTGAGCTCCCATGAGCGCTTGCTACTGCCAAGGCTCTCTGAAAACCTGTGGGCGTGGTTTATTTCGTTTATAGGGAATTAGAGTATTAAAACAACAAAGTATTTGGCTTGAGGAATGCCCTATAAACAATAGGAAAGGAACACAATTATGCAATAAGTTAAAGTTTACCTCGGATCCACTTTAAGCTGCATTGGTGACGGTGTGTGTAGGCATGTTTCCCACATATGCCTTTCCAGCAGCCATTGCTTAACCCCTCTTGCGGTCTATCAAAAACCGCCAGGGGGCAGCAGAGCAGTTTTTTTTTTTTTTTCTAAAACATGAAGCGAGCCCAGGGCTGTGCAGCGGCATCCCCCCACCCTCTTCGATCGCCTCCGGCGATCTCCGATCAGGAAATCCTGTTCGATTTCCTGGAGGGCTTCCCCCGTCGCCACGGCGACGGGCGGCATGACGTCATCGACGTCGTGACGTCATTGGGAGTCCCGATCAACTCCTCAGTGCTGCCTGGCACTGATTGGCCAGGCAGCGCACGGGGTCTGGGGGGGGGGGGGTGCGGAGCAGCGGCGATCAGAGTGCACACGTCGCTAGCAAAGTGCTAGCTGCGTGTTGCAAAAAAAATGTGCAAATCGGCCCAGCAGAGCCTGAGAAATCCTCCTGCGCGGCATAGCCTGTGCTCAGCACGAGCTTACCGCCAGGGAGGTTAAAGTAGACCTGAACTCTTGCACAGGACAGAAGGTAAACAGAGGGAAATGCACCCTGTATGTATTTAGAGAGTTCAGCCTGTTTAATTCCCCCACATTTGTGTCTAATCACAAGATGTAATGTGATCTCTCCCCTGTGTCACGTGACTGCCATGGCAGAGATGGCAGATAAGCCCATTTGAAAGCACTGGATGTTAATATGTCTGCTTGCATGAAACAAAGCAGATTTATTGGAGGATTTGTATCAATTGTAACAAAGAAATATTTTTTGTTTAAAGGTTATGCTGTTGTGTATCTTTTAGAGCAGAGAGGAGTTCTGAGTTCAGGTCTGCTTTAATAGGAAACTGAAGTGAGCGGAATATGAAGGCTGCTATCTTTATTTCCTTATAAACAATGCTAGTTGCCTGGCTGTCATGCTAAGCTTTTGGCTTTGTGTATAAGAGACACACCTGCAACAAGCATGCAGCCAGCGGAGTCAGAGCATCTGATCTGCAGCTCATTCTGGGTCAGAGACTTTGAGGCCTCTTTCACAGTGGGATGTTGCGTTTGATGCAACGTTAAAGTCGCACAACGTGCCCCTAACGCAGCACATGTAGGTTATAAAATTGGACGTCATTTTGTACTACGTTGTGTCTCTTGGTGCGCCATTTTCGTCGCATACTGATGGAACGAAAACAGCGCATGCGTTACTTTTTTTTTTTTTTAAACCTTACTGAGCATGTGCAACACACAAATGTATTGCTAAACGCACAGCATGCAGCACTCTCTAAATATTGCTACACGTTACACACAACGCAACGTGTGCACTGTGAATGTCGCACAGACTTTGTATTGCTGTGCGTTAGTCTGCGTTATTTTTTATAACGTGCGACTTTAACGTCGCACTGTGAAAGAGGCCTTAAGAGAAACCGTGACCAAGAATTGAACTTCATCCCAATGAGTAGCGGATACTCCCTTTCCCATATGGGGTCTTTTCCTTTTCACAAACAGTTCATCAGGGGGCGCTGTATGGCTGATATTGTGGTGAAACCCCTCCCACAGTGTGATGTCAGGAACAGTTTCCTGTCTGTTAACCTCATTGCATCGTGGGAAATAACAGCTGTTTACAGCTGGGTCCAACTGCCAAAAAAAGCAAGCAGCATCTCCTTCCAGTGACATCACCTGCCAGCAGTAAAAATGTGGTAAATGTCAGAATGTAAATCAGGGAGAGGAAAGATTTTACAATGGGAAAACGCTGACTAAATCATTTATACATAATTATTGTAATACCTAGAGGGGCCAGAGACCCGCTGTATGGAAGAGGTTAATGCTGCACAATTTTTTCCCCCAATTTAACATTCTTGTATCTTGGATGTCCATCCAAGGCAAGTAAGAGGTTCCAAAATTGTAAGTTAAAATTTCTCCTCTGTAACTTTGGCAACAGGACTCCATGGAGTCTGCTTGGAGTACTGTTACCACAAAACTCCATAAACGCCCACTGTGCCACAGGAATAATTAGCTACACAGGGCAAGGAAACCTTTATTACCCTCCTTTACCAGAGTGGATGAGGCAGTGGACAGAAAATAAACTGACCCCACTCCATAGGGCTTTTTTTTTTAAATGCATATAAAAAAATACCTGAAGTGATGGATCTAAAAAAAAAAAATACTTATCTCAGTAATGGGATAACTCTGGATGGGTTAGATGCAACTTGGAAAGAGTGTGGGCCACTACACTACAAAGGATTACCTTAAAGGGGAAGGGAGGACCACTAGACTAGCAGAAAGGAGTGACCACTAGACTACATGGGGAAAATGTATAAAGGGAGGCTAGCTACTTGCCTAGGCCGAGGGAAGCCTGTGAACCCTCCAGAAACTTCCGTGTCCTCTCGGAGACCGCTGCCAGGCAACTTCTGGAGCATTGCAGCTGCGCTCCTCTGCATGGACGGCTGGCGCATGTCTGGGTTGTCTCCAGGAGGCTTCTCTCTCTTAGGTAAGTAGCTAACGTCTTAATTGTTATTGAGTATAAAGAATATTTAGAATATAACGTGTTTTAGAACATATTAACATATTTAGAACATATTAACGTTATAAACATAATAACGCTAATGTGTACCAATGATATATTGGTACACATTAAGTAGGTTCTAACTCTTTAATTTTAATCTGCCTCGTATACACTTTTCCTGCACAAAAACAAATGTATAAATGTACTGAGTTCCCAGTCTCAGCCCCTGATAACCAGGCCCCATTTGTCCTCCATCGCCGGGGAAGGGGGGGTGCTTGGGTTTATTATAGGGAGTTTTGTGCATACAAATAATCAACAAACACAATACAGTCTATAAATAAGCCAGAATAGGTATTTTTAGTTAATTGGAAGCATAAGCGAAAAGAAAAAAACACAAATATGAATTGTTCCTAACAAATATATATGTGTCAGGGGGTGATTGAGACGTATTCACAATATGGGATATCTAACAAATTGTTTTTCAAGGGGTGGGGGGCAGGTACAGATTGATACATGGGACAGTACATCATGTGTTTCTGTGAGTTTCCATCAGGTACTCGGAGTCTGTCCTACATCCCATGCCCCCCACCCCCCCCTTTCCCAAATAAATTGCCCCTAGGCTCTGGTAGGAATGCTGTAAAGCTAAGTACTCACGGGGGGACAATTGTAGCTGTCGCTGCGCACGGGAGCGTGTGCGCGACAGCTCGTCGCCAAGTCCCTCTGCATCCACACGGCAGCAGAGGGATTAGCGATGCGGCGGAAGCTGTCGCCGAGGTTCCTCCCCCCCGCCGGAAGCTCCGTGTGCCGTGTGTGGGTAGCTGTCGCTAGCCCGCATACACATGCGGGACTAGCGACAGTTCCGGCGAGGTTGCGGCGACGGCTGTAGCCGGCGATTGAACATGTCAATCGCCTGGCGACAGCTCCGACGGGCGACGGTTTGGGGCGCGCGCGTCATACACACGGACGAACCGTCGCCGCAACACGCGCGTGCCACGTGGTTGCGGCGACGGCCGTACCCCGTGTGTATGAGCCTTATGAGACCTGAAACCCACTAGGAGCGCATGTCTGAGGGCTTTGTGGTTTGAAAAGCTCTTGCTAATGTAATGCTATGGGTGTGATCCCACTTTTATAAAAATCTCCCATAGCATTGCATTAGCAAGAGCTTTTTTTATAGCAATTTTTTGCACTAAACACAGATACATTTCCGGACCAATGTGATTTTGAACTCTGCATTACCTGAATGAAATTGTTCCAAAAATGCTATGGAATTACCACCATAGGCTTGCATTGGCCTAGTGAAGGAATCCACCTAGCTGATGCACTAATTACCCCACCTGTGCATAGGGGAGGTTGCCTGCAAATCATGCACTGTTGGGGAGTCACAAGGACAGGCTTAGGGCTCTTTCACACCAGAGCCCACTTCTGGCGTTTTAACGCAAAGTCTATACTTTGCGTTAACCAAGGTAAAAGGAAAGTCCATAGACTTTCCTTTTACCTTTCACACCCGACGCTGCGTTTCGATACGTTGCGGTACGACGCGTCCCGACGCATTTTATCGTCGGGAATCGCCGTTTCCCCTTCGGGGTAATTAACTACCACCACCGCTACTCAGCGTCGCACCGGAGTTTCCCGACGACACGCCGCAACGCGTGCAGGAGCCGTTCTCCTGCACGCTTTTGGTGTGTAACGAGCCAGAAAGACTGGCCTATCGCTTTGGGAATCACCAGCAAATTCTCAAAAACAGAAATCGCAGCTGAAAACACTTAAGTGGGCCCCGGGACTTAGAGGAACTGCAGTGAAAATAACAATGAATAAAACTGCTTATTGTTTACAATATTTACTTACAGATTATTTAGTCAGTGTTTGTCCATTGTAATATCTTTCCTCTCCCTGATCTACAGTCTGAAATTTATCACAGGCGGTGTGACCTCTTTAGGCCGGTTACACACTAAAAACGTGCAGAACGGCTCCTGGACGCGTTGCGGTGTGTTGTCGGGAATCTGCGGTGCGACGCTGAGTAGCGTCGGTAGTAGTTAATTAACCCGAAGGGGAAACGCCGATTCCCGCCGATAAAATGCACCAGAATGCGTCGTATCAAAACGCAGCGTCGGGTGTGAAAGGTAAAATGAAAGTCTATGGACTTTCCTTTTACCTTGGTTAACGCAAAGTATAGACTTTGCGTTAAAACGTCGAAAAAGGGCTCTGGTGTGAAAGAGCCTTTAGTTCTGCCAGGTGATCTGTACAGAATGTTCATTACTGAGAGTTCTATGCACAGAGGGAGATACTGCTTGCTTGGCAGTTGGAAAAAGCTATTTCCCACAATGCAACGAGGTTCACAGACAGCAAACTGTCAGGACCATGGTCCTGACATCACCACAATATCGGCCATACAGACCCCTTTAATGATCTACTCGAGAAAATGTAAAGATTTATCATGGGAAAGGGGGTATCGGCTACTGATTGAAATGAAGCTAAATCCTTTGGTTTATGTTCCTCTTTAATGACGTAAATTATTCAATGTATTTTGCAAAGCGCTGTGGAAAATGTCAGTGCATCATAATGATAACTTTGAAATATAGGTGTCCTCATGCCGCCCAATCACGTTGGCGTATAACAGCAAGGAGCAGCAAGCATGTAGCTGGGATGGATGGCACCTCATCAGCCCTCTGCCGTCCTGCCTACAGATGAGACCTTTGTCACCATGGCGAACAGACAGGATGTCAGCAGCTCTCCCTCTGCACAACCCACCTGGGGCCGCTCCTCTCTATAGCTCCAAAGGGAGCTTTTTCTCCTGCCATGAAACGGCTCCATAATGAATACTAATTATGCCACAAGTTCGTCATCGCCAGTCCTCTAATTGCATTTTAATTAGCCATGTTAATTAGCCTAATTAGCAACAAATAGCGGTGACGCTGACACATCTAAGTGATAGCAGGAAGTGATAGATACATAAAACATGATATTATCGCAGGCATGTAGAGTCTCGCTTAATGACAAGGCAAAGAGCGCTACTCGTGTCAGCCAATCAAAAATCATCATTTGTTACGCTAATAGAAGCCAAGTTCCAGGAAGCCAGAATTCAGTGCTTGGCCTCCAAACAACACATAAACATTGTGCCGTGTTATCAATACTTAGGCTGCCTGCCTCAATCAGGGACGTTTAGTATTATCATCACCGACTCAGTCCTCTGATCGGCTTGGACCACCGACGTATGGTTCAGGGCAGTGCAAACCGCGGCCTCCCCATAGGGTACTGCAGGCAGGGGATGTTCTTCCATGAAGCAACGTAAATCACGTGCTTCAGGGCGGCAACAATTAGAGGGCAGCAAGAGGCGGCTCCCCTCCTCAAATGTCCCCCTCCTCACACTCCCTGCCTCCCCCTCTCTCGATGCGCAGCGCTGCTTTACTCACCTGCGCTCAGCGTTCTAGCGATGGAATCTCCAGCCACCCATCCAGCGTCCTGTATCTGTGGCTACAGCGGTGCCTCATGTGACCTGTTACCAGGGCCGGTTCTAGACTTTTTGCTGCCTGAGGCAAACTTGCACAGACAATTTCTGCTTCATTTAATGTTGTCACATGACATTCTGCAGTTCAACACTATAGCACACTGCCTGTGTGCCCTCAGCCACTCCATTCCTCCTCAGTCAGGACAGCAATGCCACCTCCTCCCTTCTGCTGTGCAAGTCATGATACACTGCTGCTCTCACGCCTCCCCCCCCCCCCCCTCACTCACAGACTCCACACAGCACAACAAGCTGCTTTTTCCCAATAATGACTTCTTCACCTCACTCTCCTCTCACTTCTCCTCCTACTCTGACTGCATGCTGTTAATGTAAACACAGTACAAAAATGCTGCCCCTGATGCAAATGTTTCCCCTTGCTTCATAAGAGAACCGGCCCTGCCTGTTTCTTACGTGCTGCCGGGTCACATGAGGCACCGCTGTAGTCAGAGAGGAAGCAGGACTTCATGTGTGGTTGGTGATCCCATCACTAATATGCTGAGAGCGCGTGAGTGATGTGGCACCGGTGCAGCACATACCCAGCATCCTGGGGATCAGATGCAGCAGCCAGCAGGGAGGAGATGCTATGGGAGGAGGTGCAGCACATAACCGGCATCCTGGGGATCAGATGCTGCGGGCCAGCAGGAAGGAGATGCTGTCTTGGAGGCAGCAGAGGGAGGTGAGCGTAATGCCAGTGCCTGCAATACACGGCCCAACGTGATGATTTCTTAATAATTTTTCATAGAATGTGAATGATGACAAAAAAACTTTTCTTTCACTCATTAGTGGTTAGGGGTTGGCTGAAGCCATTTATTGTCAGACAACTGTGTTTACTCTTTTTGAATCATAATTACTACAACACAAACTACCCAAATGACCCTAATCAAAAGTTTATATACCCCAGTTTTTGATACCGTGTATCGCCCCCCCCTTATGTGGTGGTTGTGACTATTTATCTTCTTAGATGGTAAAGCTGACCATTTTTCTTGGCAAAAAGCCTTTGTAAATTCTTGGGCTGTCTTGCATGAACTGCATGGTTTGATTGAAGGCGGGGTCCCAGGCACCCTTTTGCCACCTGAGACCACGCTCTGCAAGCCACACCCCAAAGGGTGGCAGGAGCAGTGCAGTCAGACCCACCTGCCCCCCCCCCCCCAACATTTTTTTTTGCATACTTCTGCATGATCCCCAGAATTATTTGCATATCATTGACCATCCGTAAGCCTCATGCACATTGAAAAATCATGTAGCCCAGTGATTTTAACCCGATCCCTTGGGTGACAGTTTGTCACAGCTGTATAAATGCATCACTAGCCTGTAGGCTAGTAAGTCGTCCTGTTACTATGGAGGCGGTCTGAATTTGCTCGATTACTTAAAGTGTACCAAAGTTCTTAAAAAACGAAAGATTTGATACTTACCCGGGGCTTTCTCCTGCTCATAAAAATGCGCACACCGTCCTCCCGCGGTCTACCGATAGGCCCCGGTAACTTGCTCAGCCGGGTCCAGTATGGGTCTTCTCAGTAGACCCAGACTGACATGACTGAGCAAGTTACCGGGGCTGATCGCGTCTGAACGGCAAACCGTGGGAGGGCAGCGTGGGACTCGTGTTTCAGGAATCGTTTATTTCGCAAGCATGACTGGGTCATGCCCGGAATTGGGTTTGGCACAGTACATTTGGCTCAGAAGAGACATCAATCGATAACATAGATAAACAACAGGAGCAGAAATTTACAGTTACACATGTCAGTAGCAGACGGTTACATTTACATTTCAATAACATTTACATTTTACTTAACATTTGCATTCCAGTTTACATACTAGAGCAGCGGTTGGCTCTGTCCGTGACAGTTCTATATGTCGTGGGGGTGCCCTGATGGGAGTATGTGGAGGGAGTTCAGGAGGCTGACAGCTGAGGGGAAGAAGGAATTACTGTGCCTAGCCGTCTTTGTGTAGATGGCCCGAAGCCTCCGTCCCAATGGCATCGGACTGAAGTAGCAGTGGCCAAGTGAGAGGGTTCGTTAGCGATCTTCAGGGCCCTCGATCTCAGTCTTTTGTTGTGTAGGAGGGCAAGTGAGGGGAGAGGTCTCCCAATGACCCTCTCCGCCGCCCTGATGACACTCTGAAGTAAGTGCCTGTCGCTGGCGGTTGCGCCAGCGTACCAGACCAGAATGGATGAGCAGAGGATCGACTCAATGGTAGCGGAGTAGAAATTGGTCAGAATCTCTTGGGCCATGCCGAACTTCTTCAGCTGGCGGAGGAAGTACAGTCTCTGCTGGGCTTTTCTCTGTATTGCAGTGATATTGGGCCTCCAGGTGAGGGCACTGGAGATTGTGGTGCCCAGGAGGCGAGCGCAGGGTACTCTTGCCACCTCCGTACCATCAATGTGAATTGGGGGTGGGGTGGAAGCAGACCTTCTGAAGTCAACAATTAGTTCTACAGTTTTTGCGGTGTTAAGCAACAGCCTGTTCTTGCACCAGAGGGAGATTCTCTCCACCTGCTGACAGTACTCCTGGATATCGTCCTTGGTGATGAGTCCAATTATAGTAGTATCGTCGGCGAACTTGATGACCTTAACTGAGTCTGCCCTGGATCTGAATTTGTTTGTGTAAAGGGAGAACAGCAGTGGAGACAGGACGCATCCTTGAGGCGCGCCTGTGTTAGTGGTCATACTTCGTGAACTGATGTCCCCCAGCCTGATGGTCCTGTTGGTGAGAAAGTCTGTGATCCAAAGTCGTAGGCTTGGGTGCACTCCCAGTGCAGCTAGTTCTTCCTGCAGAATGCGTGGACAGATGGTGTTAAACGCCGAGCTGAAGTCCAAGAGTAGTATTCTGGCGTACGTGTCTGGTCTATCCAGGTGGTCATAGATAGATTCAAGGCAGATATTTACTGCGTCATCAGTGGACCTGTTTGCCCTATACGTGAACTGATAGGGATCCAGAAGGAGCAAGGTGGAGAGTTTGAGGTTGGATAGAACTGCTCGCTCTAGGGTTTTCATTATGACGGACGTAAGGGCCACTGGTCTAAAGTTGTTAAGTGTTTATGGGGTGGGAGGAAGCCCCGAGTAAGTATAAAATCTTTTGTTTTTAAGATTTCTGGTTTACTTTAAGGCCTTGTTTCAATGTCCATGGGCAACGCAAGTTGCCACAGCAACACATAGCACTGCGTTGCTCCACAAAGTTACCTGATGCAGTTTAGCCCATTACCAGAGTACCACCTGTACTCCCCGATGATGGAAACTACTTTCTGTGTGCACACCTACTATTATAGGGTCTCTATGCGTTGTATGTGGGTTTCTGTTGCCATTTCCATTCATAACTAAGATGGTCTTATGCCTTCCAACATATCTGCAATTATCATGGCCTTTGACCTTCTGGTGATTGGTACTCTGACTTGCTGAAAGTTAAGTTAGTAATGCATCCCCCTTTTTTTTCTTAAGAACTTTACCCCCTCCCCAGGGCCGGATTCCTGTAAAGGCCACACAGGCCCTGGACTTGGGTGGTTGCTGACTTGGGTGTGGCATGAAAGAGGTGTTTCTGCATATGGAAAAGGAGGCTACAAATGGGAAGCAGCACATGGAAGAGGGGAGCTTTTGCCCCAGGGAGCTGTAAATAAAACATGGGGGGCTGCTGTATGTAGATATTTCACAGGGGGGGGGGGGGGGAGGGGCAGAAGAAAGTTGGCCTAGGAGCAGGAAAAGTATAAATGCAGCCTTACCTGCCCCTCTGCCCTTTTTAACTAAAAGTCTGGCTTTTTGCTTGTTAAATATATAGAGGTAAAAGGCAGACTCTACAGCAGTGTTTCTCAAACCTGTCCTTGTGACTCCCCAACGGTGCATGTTTTGCAGGCAGCCTCAACCATGCACAGGTGGAGTAGTGTCTCAGCTACATGGAATCCACCTAGTTGAGACACTAATTACTCCACCTGTGCATAGTTGAGGTTGCCTCCAAAACATGCACCGTTGGGGAGTCACGAGGACAGGTTTGAGAAACACTGCTCTACAGCATTGTTTAGCATGGCTTGGTGTAGGCCTGTACACCATATCTAGGGGTGCTGAGCATCCTCCAGGCAGATCTACTCTCATACATGGGGACTGTGGGCAGCAGAGACCTGGTTAGGGCCCAGCGAATTCCTCTACACCAGTGTTCCCCAACCCTGTCTTCAAGGCCCACCAACAGTGCATGTTTTGTGGAAGTCCACAGAGGCAGTTAATCAGCTCTGCTGAGACACTAATTACCTCACCTGTGCATGTTTGTGGTTTCTTACAAAACATGCACTGTTGGTGGTACTTGAGGACAGGGTTGGGGAACTTGGGGTTGGGGAATGGTTATCTCTGAAATCAACTGGTTATGTATTCTATTCAGCTTTAGCATCAGGAACTGCACGAGTCTTTGCTTGAATCAGAGATCCTCTTTAGTAGATTGATCTCTTTAAAGGGAAGAAAACTGCGATGCAGAAGCAGCTAAATATATGAACACAGCCGGGAACATTTAATAGCTATATTAACATAAATTTCAATTTGCCTGCATGTCAAGGCATTGAATTTACATTTTGGAAAACATACATTTAAATGTACATTCCTTTCTTAAAAAGTGTACATATATTTACATACATACATAGATTAAGCAAGAACGACTGAAGTTTTCCCATACATTTTCTACCAACTGTAAGAAGTGGAGCACTCAGAGGGGAAAATAAACCCAACCAAGAAGAATAGGAACATAATAGTAGAAGAACAATAGAAATGGCACACAATGTAATGTTGGTAAATATATGGTCAGGCATCCATGTCATGGTGATGGCATAGCCAACTAAACATTTAATGTAAAATATTTGGTAAAAACAAAACTGGAGATGGACTCGGGAATATTGGTAAACCATTAGCTAAGCAGCAGATAAAGCAAGTAAAGTCTTGAGATCAGGGCCAGGTTTACCATTAGGCACGGAGGGGCATGTGCCTAGAGGTGACACTTCTATAAGCTGACCAAACACCATGCAGCCTTGTCTTCTTCTATAAGCTGGCCATACACCATGCAGTCTTGTCTTCTATAAGCTGGCCATACACCATGCAGTCTTGTCTTCTATAAGCTGGCCATACACCATGCAGTCTTGTCTTCTATAAGCTGGCCATACACTGTGCAGTCTTGTCTTCTTCTATATACTGGTCATACACCATGGAGCCTTGTCTTGTTTTATAAGCTGGCCATACACCATGCAGTCTTGTCTTCTTCTATAAGCTGGCCATACACCATGCAGCCTTGTCTTCTATAAGCTGGCCATACACCATGCAGTCTTGTCTTCTTCTATATGCTGGTCATACACCATGCAACCTTGTCTTCTTCTATAAGCTGGTCATACACCATGCAACCTTGTCTTCTTCTATAAGCTGCCCGTACACCATGCAGTCTTGTCTTCTATAAGCTGGCCATACACCATACAGTCTTCTCTTCTTCTATAAGCTGGTCATACACCATACAGTCTTCTCTTCTTCTATATGCTGGTCATACACCATGCAGTCTTCTCTTCTTCTATATGCTGGTCATACCACCCCTTCATCTTATCTTTTGTGACTCTCTTGCAACTGGCAGAGTCCCAGTGGATTGGCGCACAGCCCACGTTTTCCCATTATTTAAAAAGGGCTAAAAATCAGATCCAGGAAATTATAGACCTGTAACATCAGTTGTATGCAAACTATTTGAGGGGTTACTAAGAGATACTATACATGACTTCGTAGTAGAAACTAATATTATTTCTCAGCATCAACATGGGTTTACTAAAGACAGGTCCTGTTTGACTAACATGCTCAGCTTTTATGAGGTAGTGAATGCTAATATGGATATTGGGAATGCTGTAGATGTGATATACTTGGACTTTGCAAAGGCCTTCGACACTGTTCCCCACAGAAGTCTGGTGCAAAAGTTGAGGATGCAAGGACTGGGGAAGCGTCTGTGTTCATGGATAGGGAACTGGCTAATGGACAGAAAACAAAGAGTTGTGGTCAATGGATCGTACTCAAAATGGGAGACTGTTAGCAGTGGGGTCCCACAGGGGTCTGTTCTGGGTCCAGTGCTCTTCAATTTATTTATTAATGACCTAGTAGATGCAGTAGTGAGCAATGTTGCTATTTTTGCAGATGATACAAAATTGTGCAGAATCATCAACTCTGAGGAAGATAGTGTCATACAGGATCTGGATAGGATGGCTATATGGGCACATACATGGCAGATGAAATTCAATGTTGACAAATGTAAAGTCATGCATTTTGGTCGTACCAATGGTCTAGCACCATACAAAATAAATGGGATACAGTTGGGGATATCAAACTTGGAGAAGGACTTAGGAGTACTCATCGACAACAAGTAAAATAATCGTACTCAATGCCAGGCCGCTGCAGCTAAAGCTAACAAAATTTTGGGATGCATTAAAAGGGAAATAAAAACTTGAGATGCTAGCATAATATTGCCCCTGTTTAACTCTCTAGTAAGGCCACATCTGGAATATGGAATTCAGTTCTGGGCACCACATTACAAAAAAGATATTGCAGTTTTAGAGCAGGTGCAGAGACGAGCAACAAAATTGATACGTGGGATGGAAGGTCTCGCTTACCAAGAAAGGTTAGATAAACTGGGTTTATTTAGTCTAGAGAAAAGACGCTTTAGAGGAGATCTAATTAACATGTATAAATACATCAGAGGGCAATATAATAGCTTGGTGGATGAGCTTTTTGTCCCTAGGCCTTCTCAAAGGACTAGAGGACATGATCTGCGCATGGAGGAAAAACGTTTTAGCCATTTATTTAGGAAAGGGTTCTTTACAGTAAGAGTGATTAAGATGTGGAATGCATTGCCACAGGAAGTCGTTATGGCAAACTCTATACCTGCATTTAAAGGGGGCTTGGATGCTTTCCTTGCGTTGAAAGACATCCATGGCTACAATTACTAGGTTATGCCTAATGATGTTGATCCAGGGATTTTATCTGATTGCCATCTGGAGTCGGGAAGGAATTTTTCCCTTTTGGGGCTAATTGGACCATGCCTTGTAAGGGTTTTTTCGCCTTCCTCTGGATCAACAGGGATATGTGAGGGAGCAGGCTGGAGTTGTACTTTGTACTGGTTGAACTTGATGGACGTATGTCTTTTTTCAACCAAAATAACTATGTAACTATGTAACCATGCAGTCTTCTCTTCTTCTATATGCTGGTCATACACCATGCAGTCTTCTCTTCTTCTATATGCTGGTCATACACCATGCAGTCTTCTCTTCTTCTATATGCTGGTCATACACCATGCAGTCTTCTCTTCTTCTATATGCTGGTCATACACCATGCAGTCTTCTCTTCTTCTATATGCTGGTCATACACCATGCAGTCTTCTCTTCTTCTATATGCTGGCCATACACCATGCAGTCTTCTCTTCTTCTATATGCTGGTCATACACCATGCAGTTTTCTCTTCTTCTATATGCTGGTCATACACCATGCAGTCTTCTCTTCTTCTATATGCTGGTCATACACCATGCAGTCTTCTCTTCTTCTATATGCTGGTCATACACCATGCAGTTTTCTCTTCTTCTATATGCTGGTCATACACCATGCAGTCTTCTCTTCTTCTATATGCTGGTCATACACCATGCAGTCTTCTCTTCTTCTTTATGCTGGTCATACACCATGCAGCCTTCTCTTCTTCTATATGCTGGCCATACACCATGCAGCCTTCTCTTCTTCTATATGCTGGTCATACACCATGCAGTCTTCTCTTCTTCTATATGCTGGTCATACACCATGCAGTCTTCTCTTCTTCTATAAGCTGGCCATACACCATGCAGTCTTCTCTTCTTCTATATGCTGGCCATACACCATGCAGTCTTCTCTTCTTCTATATGCTGGTCATACACCATGCAGCCTTCTCTTCTTCTATATGCTGGTCATACACCATGCAGCCTTCTCTTCTTCTATATGCTGGTCATACACCATGCAGTCTTCTCTTCTTCTATATGCTGGTCATACACCATGCAGTCTTCTCTTCTTCTATAAGCTGGCCATACACCATGCAGTCTTCTCTTCTTCTATATGCTGGCCATACACCATGCAGTCTTCTCTTCTTCTATATGCTGGTCATACACCATGCAGTCTTCTCTTCTTCTATATGCTGGTCATACACCATGCAGTCTTCTCTTCTTCTATATGCTGGTCATACACCATGCAGTCTTCTCTTCTTCTATATGCTGGTCATACACCATGCAGCCTTCTCTTCTTCTATATGCTGGTCATACACCATGCAGTCTTCTCTTCTTCTATATGCTGGTCATACACCATGCAGTCTTCTCTTCTTCTATAAGCTGGCCATACACCATGCAGTCTTCTCTTCTTCTATATGCTGGCCATACACCATGCAGTCTTCTCTTCTTCTATATGCTGGTCATACACCATGCAGTCTTCTCTTCTTCTATATGCTGGTCATACACCATGCAGTCTTCTCTTCTTCTATATGCTGGTCATACACCATGCAGTCTTCTCTTCTTCTATATGCTGGTCATACACCATGCAGTCTTCTCTTCTTCTATATGCTGGTCATACACCATGCAGTCTTCTCTTCTTCTATAAGCTGGCCATACACCATGCAGTCTTCTCTTCTTCTATATGCTGGTCATACACCATGCAGTCTTCTCTTCTTCTATATGCTGGTCATACACCATGCAGTCTTCTCTTCTTCTATATGCTGGTCATACACCATGCAGTCTTCTCTTCTTCTATATGCTGGTCATACACCATGCAGTCTTCTCTCCTTCTATATGCTGGCCATACACCATGCAGTTTTCTCTTCTTCTATATGCTGGTCATACACCATGCAGTCTTCTCTTCTTCTATAAGCTGGTCATACACCATGCAGTCTTCTCTTCTTCTATAAGCTGGTCATACACCATGCAGTCTTCTCTTCTTCTATAAGCTGGTCATACACCATGCAGTCTTCTCTTCTTCTATATGCTGGTCATACACCATGCAGTCTTCTCTTCTTCTATAAGCTGGTCATACACCATGCAGTCTCCTCTTCTTCTATAAGCTGGTCATACACCATGCAGTCTTCTCTTCTTCTATATGCTGGTCATACACCATGCAGTCTTGTCCTCTTTTATAAGCTGGCCATACACCATGCAGTCTTCTCTTCTTCTATAAGCTGGTCATACACCATGCAGTCTTCTCTTCTTCTATAAGCTGGTCATACACCATGCAGTCTTCTCTTCTTCTAAAGGGAGTGCAGAATTATTAGGCAAGTTGTATGTTTGAGGAATAATTTTATTATTGAACAACAACCATGTTCTCAATGAACCCAAACAACTCATTAATATCAAAGCTAAATATTTTTGAAAGTAGTTTTAGCTATTTTAGGGGGAAATCTGTGTGTGCAGGTGACTATTACTGTGCATAATTATTAGGCAACTTAACAAAAAACAAATATATACCTATTTCAATTATTTATTTTTACCAGTGCAACCAATATAACATCTCAACATTCACAAATATACAGTGCTGGTCGTAATGGAAAAATCTACGCTTACGGATCATTACGTGTAATTTTACGCTATTACGCATTACGCAATTACAGTTACGGCATAGGAAATGATCTACGGTACATCACTGTAATTACGCGTAAACTTACGCAGTTACGCGTAAGGATACCGTAATGTAGGCGCTTACACTACGATGTTACGCGTAGTGCCGTAATACCCATTAATGCGTATTTTTTGATGCATACGGACGATATGTACGCAATAGCCGTCAATGTGACAGTTATTGCGTACATATCATTCATATGCGTCAAAACGTACGCTTATACTGAAGGGCGGGAGAAGATACTTTTGGTTGCTTAGGATGTTGACTGATTGGCTACTCTTAGAAAAGGGGAGTTTTTACGTTAGTAATTACACGTAAAATTACACGTAAGTGTTCATAAAATTACGTATACCTAGCAATTACGGTAGACAGTGTAATTACGATACCACTCTACTGCTTACACGTAAATAATTACGCGTAAGACCGTAATTTACGCGTAGCGCTTACGCGTAAATTTACATTGAATTACGATGCGTAATTACGCTCATGCGTAATTTCGGCCCAGCACTGCAAATATACATTTCTGACATTCAAAAACAAAACAAAAACAAATCAGTAACCAATATAGCACCCTTTCTTTGCAAGGACACTCAAAAGCCTACCATCCATGGATTCTGTCAGTGTTTTGATCTGTTCACCATTAACATTGCGTGCAGCAGCAACTACAGCCTCCCAGACACTGTTCAGAGAGGTGTACTGTTTTCCCTCCTTGTAAATCTCACATTTTATGATGGACCACAGGTTCTCAATGGGGTTCAGATCAGGTGAACAAGGAGGCCATGTCATTAGTTTTTCTTCTTTTATACCCTTTCTTGCCAACCACGCTGTGGAGTACTTGGACGCGTGTGATGGAGCATTGTCCTGCATGAAAATCATGTTTTTCTTGAAGGATGCAGACTTCTTCCTGGACCACTTCTTGAAGAAGGTGTCTTCCAGAAACTGGCAGTAGGACTGGGAGTTGAGCTTGACTCCATCATCAACCCGAAAAGGCCCCACAAGCTCATTTTTTATGATACCAGCCCAAACCAGTACTCCACCTCCACCTTGCTGGCGTCTGAGTCGGACTGGAGCTCTCCAATCCAGCGACGGGCCCATCCATCTGGCCCATCAAGACTCACTCTCATTTCATCAGTCCATAAAACCTTAGAAAAATCAGTCTTGAGATATTTCTTGGCCCAGTCTTGACGTTTCAGCTTGTGTGTCTTGTTCAGTGGTGGTCGTCTTTCAGCCTTTCTTACCTTGGCCATGTCTCTGAGTATTGCACACCTTGTGCTTTTGGGCACTCCAGTGATGTTGCAGCTGTGAAATATGGCCAAACTGGTGGCAAGTGGCATCTTGGCAGCTGCACGCTTGACTTTTCTCAGTTCATGGGCAGTTATTGTGCTCCTTGGTTTTTCCACACGCTTCTTGCGACCCTGTTGACTATTTTGAATGAAACGCTTGATTGTTTGATGATCACGCTTCATAAGTTTTGCAATTTTAAGAGTGCTGCATCCAGGGGCGTAACTAGAAATCACTGGGCCCCCCTGCGAATATTTGGATGGGGCCCCCCCCATAGGTGCCAAATAATCGTAATGGGGCAGCGTTTCACTGTAAATTAATTGTAAAGTGGGCAGCATTTTACCAGACAATCGTAATGTGGGCCAGAAAATCGTAATGTGGGCAGAGTTCACCAGAAAATCGTAATGTGGGCCTTTAGAAAATCATAATGTGGGCAGAGTTCACCAGAAAATCGTAATGTGGGCACCAGTCACCAGAAAATAGTAACGTGAGCAGCAGTCACCAGAAAATTGTAACGTGGGCAGCATTTACCAGACAATCGTAATGTGGGCAGCGTTCACCAGAATATCGTAATGTGGGACAGAAAATCGTAATGTGGGCAGAGTTCACCAGAAAATTGTAACATGGACAGCATTCACCAGACAATCGTAACTTGGGCAGTGTTCACCAGAAAATCGTAATGTGGGCCAGAAAATCGTAATGTGGGCAGCGTTCACCAGAAAATCGTAACGTGGACAGCATTCACCAGACAATCGTAACGTGGGCAGTGTTCACCAGAAAATCGTAATGTGGGCCAGAAAATCGCCATCTGGGCAGCAGTCACCAGAAAATTGCAATGTGGGCATCAGTCACCAGAAAATCCTAATGTGGGCAGCAGTCACCAGAATATCGTAATGTGGGCAGCAGTCACCAGAAAATCCTAATGTGGGCAGCAGTCAGTCACCAGAATGTCGTAATGTGGGCAGCAGACACCAGAAAATCCTAATGTGGGCAGCAGTCACCAGAAAATCGCAATGTGGGCAGCAGTCACCAGAAAATCGCAATGTGGGCAGCAGTCACCAGAAAATCGCAATGTGGGCAGCAGTCACCAGAAAATCCTAATGTGGGCAGCATACACCAGAAAATCGTAATGTGGGCAGCAGACACCAGAAAATCGCAATGTGGGCAGCAGACACCTGAAAATCGCAATGTGGGCAGCAGACACCTGAAAATCGTAATGTGGGCAGCAGACACCTGAAAATCGTAATGAGGGCAGCAGACACCTGAAAATCGTAATGAGGGCAGCAGACACCTGAAAATCGTAATGTGGGCAGCAGACACCTGAAAATCGTAATGTGGGCAGCAGACACCAGAAAATCATAATGAGGGCAGCAGACACCAGAAAATCGTAATGAGGGCAGCAGACACCAGAAAATCGTAATGTGGGCAGCAGACACCTGAAAATCACAATGTGGGCAGCAGACACCTGAAAATCGTAATGAGGGCAGCAGACACCTGAAAATCGTAATGAGGGCAGCAGACACCTGAAAATCGTAATGTGGGCAGCAGACACCTGAAAATCGTAATGTGGGCAGCAGACACCAGAAAATCGTAATGAGGGCAGCAGACACCAGAAAATCGTAATGTGGGCAGCAGACACCTGAAAATCACAATGTGGGCAGCAGACACCTGAAAATCGTAATGAGGGCAGCAGACACCTGAAAATCACAATGTGGGCAGCAGACACCTGAAAATCGTAATGAGGGCAGCAGACACCTGAAAATCGTAATGAGGGCAGCAGACACCTGAAAATCGTAATGTGGGCAGCAGACACCTGAAAATCGTAATGTGGGCAGCAGACACCTGAAAATCGTAATGAGGGCAGCAGACACCTGAAAATCGTAATGTGGGCAGCAGACACCTGAAAATCGTAATGAGGGCAGCAGTAATGTGGGGCTGTGGTGGGCAGCGAGCGGCGGGCAGATACATACCTGCTTCCGTGCGTTCCATTGGAGACTTCTCCCTCTAGCGGCTGACGTCACTTCCGGAAGTGACGTCAGCCGCTAGAGGGAGAAGTCTCCGATGGAACGCACGGAAGCAGGTATGTATCTGCCCGCCGCTCGCTGCCCACCACAGCCCCACAGACACTTACGAGCTGGAGGGGAGCACAGAGGGGAGAGCCCCGAGGTGAGGGAGAGGGGGGAACTACCCCTCTCCCCGCCGACTGTGGGCAAGGCTTTCCCCTCATGCTGCCACCCCTCCAGCACCCACAAAACGGCCCCAAGCGGGCCCCAGGGGGGGGCCGGGCCCCCCCGCGGGCGCAGGGGCTGCAGGGCCTATTCCTACGCCCCTGGCTGCATCCCTCTGCAAGATATCTCACTATTTTTGACTTTTCTGAGCCTGTCAAGTCCTTCTTTTGACCCATTTTACCAAAGGAAAGGAAGTTGCCTAATAATTATGCACACCTGATATAGGGTGTTGATGTCATTAGACCACGCCCCTTCTCATTACAGAGATGCACATCACCTAATATGCTTAATTGGTAGTAGGCTTTCGAGCCTATACAGCTTGGAGTAAGACAACATGCATAAAGAGGATGATGTGGTCAAAATACTCATTTGCCTAATAATTCTGCACTCCCTGTATAAGCTGGTCATACACCATGCAGTCTTCTCTTCTTCTATAAGCTGGTCATACACCATGCAGCTATTGTTGTTATTTGAATAAATTGCATACACCATGCAGCCTTGTCTTCTGTAAGCTGGCCATACACAATGCAGTCTTGTCTTCATCTATAAGCTAGCCATACGCCATGCAGTCTTGTGTTCTTCTATAAGCCAGCCATACACCATGCAGCCTTGTCTTCTATAAGATGGCCATACACCATGCAGTCTTGTCTTCTTCTATAAACTGGCCATACACCATGCAGTCTTGTCTTCTTCTATAAGCTGGCCATACACCATGCAGGCTTGTCTTCATCTATAAGCTGGCCATACACCATCCAGGCTTGTCTTCATCTATAAGCTGGCCATACACTATGCAGTCTTGTGTTCTTCTGTAAGCCAGCCATACACCATGCAGTCTTGTCTTCTTCTATAAGCTGGCCATACACCATGCAGGCTTGTCTTCATCTATAAGCTGGCCATACACCATCCAGGCTTGTCTTCATCTATAAGCTGGCCATACACCATGCAGTCTTGTGTTCTTCTGTAAGCCAGCCATACACCATGCAACCTTGTCTTCTTCTATAAGCTGGCCATACACCATGCAGGCTTGTCTTCTATAAGATGGCCATACACCATGCAGCTTTGTCTTCTTCTGTAAGCTGGTCATACGCCATGCAGCCTTGTCTTCATCTAGAAGCTGGCCATACACCATGCAGTCTTGTCTTCTTCTATAAGCTGGCCATACACCATGCAGTCTTGTCTTCTTCTATAAGATGGCCATACACAATGCAGTCTTGTCTTCTTCTGTAAGCTGGTCATACGCCATGCAGCCTTGTCTTCTGTAAGATGGCCATACACCATGCAGTCTTTGTCTTCTTCTATAAGCTGGCCATACACCATGCAACCTTGTCTTCTTCTATATGCTGGTCATACACCATGCAACCTTGTCTTCTTCTATAAGCTGGCCATACACCATGCAGGCTTGTCTTCTATAAGCTGGCCATACACCATGCAACCTTGTCTTCTTCTATAAGCTGGCCATACACCATGCAGGCTTGTCTTCTATAAGATGGCCATACACCATGCAGCCTTGTCTTCTTCTGTAGGCTGGCCATAAATCATGCAGTCTTGTCTTCTTCTATAGGCCAGCCATACACCATGTAGTCTTGTCTTCTTCTATAAGCTGGCCATATGATCTGAATCACACCAGAAACAAGCTAATCTTAAAATAAGGTGTCAGAAACACCTTATATGTTGCATGCTTGTTCAGGGTCTATGGCTAAAAGTAATAGAGGCAGAGGATCAGCAGGATAGCCGGGCAACTGGTAATTTAATTATGGGAGCAAAAACTAACAAAACCTCCTGAGTTGCGTAATGCTCAGGAGGTTTTGTTAGTTTTTGCTCCCATAATTAAATAATTCGATCACTTGGCTGTAAAACCTTTAGCTAGCAGTAGGCTAGCAAGTAAAGGTGTATGGCACCCCCTGATCCAGCCAGTTTATACGTTACCCAGCCTGGATCCAGCAATCGGTGCAGCCTCCCAGCACAGCTCTGGTCTTCACTATGGGGAGGATCGCACATGACGTTGCCGACGTCATGACATCATGCGCAAACCCGATCCTCCCCATAGAGAGACCGAAGCTGTGCAGAGAGGCTGCGTGATCGCTGGATCCAGGCTGGGTAATGTATAAAGGGGGGATCCGGGGGTGCCGGACACCTTTAGTAGCTAGCCTTGTGCTAGCTAAAGGTTTTACAGCCATAGTTACATAGTTATTTTGGTTGAAAAAAGACATACGTCCATCGAGTTCAACCAGTACAAAGTACAACTCCAGCCTGCTCCCTTACATATCCCTGTTGATCCAGAGGAAGGCGAAAAAACCCTTACAAGGCATGGTCCAATTAGCCCCAAAAGGGAAAAATTCCTTCCCGACTCCAGATGGCAATCAGATAAAATCCCTGAATCAACATCATTAGGCATAACCTAGTAATTGTAGCCATGGATGTCTTTCAACGCAAGGAAAGCATCTAAGCCCCCTTTAAATGCAGGTGTAGAGTTTGCCATAACGACTTCCTGTGGCAATGCATTCCACATCTTAATCACTCTTACTGTAAAGAACCCTTTCCTAAATAAATGGCTAAAACGTTTTTCCTTCATGCGCAGATCATGTCCTCTAGTCCTTTGAGAAGGCCTAGGGACAAAAAGCTCATCCGCCAAGCTATTATATTGCCCTCTGATGTATTTATACATGTTAATTAGATCTCCTCTAAGGCGTCTTTTCTCTAGACTAAGTAAACCCAGTTTATCTAACCTTTCTTGGTAAGTGAGACCCTCCATCCCACGTATCAATTTTGTTGCTCGTCTCTGCACCTGCTCTAAAACTGCAATATCTTTTTTGTAATGTGGTGCCCAGAACTGAATTCCATATTCCAGATGTGGCCTTACTAGAGAGTTAAACAGGGGCAATATTATGTTAGCATCTCGAGTTTTTATTTCCCTTTTAATGCATCCCAAAATTGTGTTAGCTTTAGCTGCAGCGGCTTGGCATTGAGTATGATTATTTAACTTGTTGTCGATGAGTACTCCTAAGTCCTTCTCCAAGTTTGATGTTCCCAACTGTATCCCATTTATTTTGTATGGTGCTAGACCATTGGTACGACCAAAATGCATGACTTTACATTTATCAACATTGAATTTCATCTGCCATGTATGTGCCCATATAGCCATCCTATCCAGATCCTGTTGCAATATGACACTATCTTCCTGAGAGTTGATGATTCTGCACAATTTTGTATCATGGCAAAGGAAGAGCAAACAGAAATCCGGGCAACAGCTGGTGCCCGGATTTCTGTTTGCTCTTCCTTTGCCACAATTGAATCTGGTTGATCCGGAGGCACAGCCTTTAACCCCTGCTACTGCCTTGGGGCTGCCTACCAGGGCATCTAGTGCCACCCTACGTGCTTTTCCTTTTACTGTGACAATTTTGTATCATCTGCAAAAATAGCAACATTGCTCACTACTGCATCTACTAGGTCATTAATAAATAAATTGAAGAGCACTGGACCCAGTACAGACCCCTGTGGGACCCCACTGCTAACAGTCTCCCATTTTGAGTATGATCCATTGACCACAACTCTTTGTTTTCTGTCCATTAGCCAGTTCCCTATCCATGCACACAGACTCTTCCCCAGTCCTTGCATCCTCATCTTTTGCACCAGACTTTTGTGGGGAACAGTGTCAAAGGCCTTTGCAAAGTCCAACTATATCACATCTACAGCATTCCCAATATCCATATTAGCATTCACTACCTCATAAAAGCTGAGCATGTTAGTCAAACAGGACCTGTCTTTAGTAAACCCATGTTGATGCTGAGAAATAAGATTATTTTCTACTATGAAGTCATGTATAGTATCTCTTAGTAACCCCTCAAATAGTTTGCATACAACGGATGTTAAGCTTACAGGTCTATAATTTCCTGGATCTGATTTTTTGCCCATCTTAAATAATGGGAAAACGTGGGCTGTACGCCAATCCACTGGGACTCTGCCAGTTGCAAGAGAGTCACAAAAGATAAGATAAAGGGGTTTAGCTATAACTGAACTTAATTCCCTTAGGACCCGAGGATGCATGCCATCCGGGCCAGGTGCCTTGTCTATTTTTAAATTTATTTAGTCTTGCCTTCACTTCTTCCTGCGTTAAGTATTTAATATTACAGTTAGAAGATTGAGACTCTTCTGCCTCTGTAATTTGCAACAGTGCTGTTTCCTTTGTGAAGACAGAAGCAAAGAAAGCATTTAATAACTCTGCCTTACCTTGGTCATCCACCATTGAGTTCCCACCCTCATCCTTTAGGAGTCCTATACAGTCAACCTTTCTTTTTTTAGAGCTGATGTACTTGTAAAACTTTTTGGGGTTAGATTTGATATCCCTAGCGATTTGATTTTCAGCTTCGATCTTTGCCAGCCTAATTTATTTTTACAATTTTTATTGCACTCCTTATAATTGCTTAGTGCAGCCTCGGTTCCCTCCTGTTTTAGGACCTTATAGGCATTCTTTTTCCTCTTCATTTCATCCCTAACCTTTCTATTCATCCATAGAGGCCTTTTTTTATTTCGACATTTTGTTTCCACATGGGATATACCTACTACAATATTGATTGAGAATAAGTTTAAAAGCTTGCCATTTCCCTTCAGTGTCCTCCCCTTGTAGTACATTATCCCAGTTCACCAAACTTAGTGCCTGCCTAATTTGATTGAACTTTGCTTTTCTAAAATTCATAGTTTTAGTGGTCCCGCTGCCCCGTGGCCTATCAGTCACCAGATCAAACGTTATCATGTTGTGATCCCTATTTCCCAAATGTTCTTGAACCTGCACATTTGATACATTATATGATCAGATCCAGTAACGCATTCCCCCTAGTTGGTTCCGTTACCATTTGGGTCAAGTAATTGTCCTGTAGTGCTGCCAGAAATCTGCTGCTTTTACAGCCATGTGATAAAATTATTTAATTATGGGGACTCCTGAGGCCAGAGAGTGGTATATACCGCTAAGGAGGTTAAAAGGAAATAAATATGGCAGCCTGCATATTCCTCTGGTTACAGTTGTCCTTTAAAGTCACTGCTTTATTACTTTGTTAGCCTGATTTTTATGTACTGTAGAAAAGCTTAATAATTTCATATAAAACAAATTTAAAAGCAAACTAAACTGTCCGTAAAGTAAACTCCTCTAGTTTGTAAAATCACGAGGACGGGGTCCCCGAGTGTTTGGGATTTCTGCTGTTCTTGTTCTTATGAAATGAACATGAGCCTTTATTACTGAATATTTATACACCACACATAAACTGCTTGTTTGTTTTTTGTTCTTGTGTTCCCAGGTGTTTGATTATACTACGTGTGAACTATTTATGAACCTACAGTCACCATTACTCTGTTTTGTACTCCATACAGCATCAGGGAAAACAATGACAATAAACTCACACATACAAAAGAGAAAACTTAAAAATGTCTCCATGGGCGTAACAATATGCCCTGCAGCCCCTGCTCCCCCTGGGGCCCGCTCGGGAACTTCCACTCTCCCCGCCGACTGTGGCCAAGGCTTTCCCCTCATGCTGCCCCACTTCCAGCCCCCACAAAACGGCCCCGGGCGGGAACCGGGGGGGGGGGGCTGCAATGAAATTCTGCAGGGGGGCCCAGTGGGGCCTAGTTACGCCCCTGAATGTCTCATTATTAAAAGTGTACCTGTAGTGAAAAAAGTGCCCCCAGTCGGTACTTACCTCAGGAGGGGGAAGTCTCTGCATCCTAGAGACCTCTATACTCCTCACCAGAGGGGAAGATTCGATCGTCATCGTTGGTCGGGAGTCTTGTGCAGGCACAGTAGCGGCTTTTTGATGGGCTCCGGTGGAGATAGCAGAGCCCGATCAGGTCCGCTCTACTGTGCAGACGCGAGTTATCTGCGCAGTAGAGCCAACCTGATCGAGCTTGATAGAAAAGCCAGTGCTACTGACCAGCGACAAGCAAATCTTCGGGGGGTTGCAGTGCTGGATCCCGAAGGGTGAGGAGTACAGAGGAAGTCTCTTTAGGATTCAGAGGCTTTAAGTTTTGATTTTTTTTGCACGGTTGCCAGCTCTGCATTGGGGTGACTAGGACAGGGGACATCTCACTAGGATCCAGAGACTTCCCCCTCCCGAGTTATCGGATTTTTGTGTATTTAAAATTACGGGTTTCCTTAAGTGTCATAAAATAGGTGTCTCCTAGCCTTAGAATAGTAACAAAACAAAACAATCCTATATGTATAGCATTTCTTGCAGTAATTAAGATGTCTATATTAGAGTGGAACAAAGTATACAGCTGTAGGGCTTTCTGAATACAGAATGAATGGTGTTTCTGCACATCTGCACATGGAGACTGTAGGTCTGCCTGACTGGGTATGCAGCAGAGCGCCGCTCAGGATACGAGGCCATAGTATCACCTACACACAGGAAGTATACATACACAAACACACGTCACACGTCAAGCTGCCTGCCCTCCCCCCACACAGCGTATGATATCATCACAGCGGAGACCGGCTCAGTGCTGCCATCTGCTGACAACCCATGGACAGCATGAGGACAATTAGAAGAAATGCTAGAAGTTAAATCAGAACAAAAGTAAATTATTGCTATTCAATCCATTTTTTTTAAATATTGCTAATGCCCTAGTGTTGACTTGTGTTGTTTAATGGACAACCATATAGAGATCACTGTAATTAATATTTAGTCCTTAAACTGCATAAAGTGAGAGCATATCTGTAGGTATCTAGATTCTATATATTATAATAATAATTATATTATTGATTTATAAAGCGCCAACATATTCCATGGTGCAGTACAAAATAAGAAACAAACATGGGGTACATATAGTAATACAGACAATGGTATACGCCAATATACAAAATACAGAATCGGTACAAAATACAGCATTGTTAATTACAGTGACAAAAGTAACATGATGAATAAAATGTATAACAACTTCCAAGGCACAAAAGGGTGAGAAAGCCTTGCCCTTGTGAGCTTACAATAAATGATGTATTAAAAAAATTGTAACATTTAAAATACATGACAACACAAATACTAAGTACATTTCTACCAGAGTAAAATGTACTATATATTGCTTGTCTCCTACTTTGCTGTCACTTACAATAGTTAGTAGATATCTAACAGAACTGAGACGTTTTGGACTAGCCCATCTACTCATGGGGGATTCTATTTTCAAAAGCACTTGGTGAACAACACTTGCTCCGTCCAACTGCTAGAAGTGTGTGTGTGTGTGTGTGTGTGTGTGTGTATGTATGGGTGTGTGTGTGTGTGTGTGTGTGTGTGTTACATTTTGTATAGATCCTTTCCAAGGAGTACTTTCATAAAGAATAAATGAAATTCTAAGAATCACCCATGAAGTGATCGACTAGTCAAAAACTTGTCAGTTCAGTAAAATTTCTACTTACTAACTACTGGAAGGGACAGCAACATAAGAGAAAAGTAATTTAAAAGATCTTCCAGAGACTTCCCAGTCTCTTTCCACCTCGCTGTTCCAACGTTGATCGCAGAGGCCTGGCCACACTGCCCATGTGCAGTACAATGGACCCGCTCGGGCTGCCAGCAGATAAAGCCAAGCCTGATCAGGCCCATGCTACTGGTCATGCACAAGCAGCTGACAAGGTTTTGGTGACAGCTTTGCAGAGGGAACAGTGCTGGGACTGGCAGGTGGAGGCTGGGGGAAGCCTCCAGATGATCTAGAGCAGTGTTTCTCAACATTTTATTGGTATGTACCCCTTGTAAAACCCTGTACTCACTAAGTACCCCTTAGCATAGTAAACGTTATCACACGTACCCCTTGACAAATGTATATTTAATCATAGTACATAATAATTGATTATAAACCATTTCCAAGCATTTACTGTTGCTTTTAATTAGCTAGAATACTAATTTGGTGTTGTTTAAATAAGATTTGTCATTTTTTAGAACTCTAAATTTGTTATTCTTGTTTAAGTATATCGAGCCCAAGTACCCCCTGGGGTACGCGTACCACACGTTGAGAACCTATGATCTAGACAGGCTTCCCTCTATCGATGTACCTTTAAAGTATGAAATAACACTTCCAAGAAAACTGACTAAAAGGGACTCTGTAGTAGAGCCAAATAGTTGGGGGTCTCAACCTCAATCACATAAAGGATCAAAATCTAAAACATAGTGAAGATGTGGGCTAAATTGTTATTAAGATTTAACAGGTGGGAGTCACTGGGGGGGGGGAGGGGGGGAAATACGTGAATGTGGCCACTGCACTGGTGTGTTCCTCAGGATTTTAAATGCATAGGATATAAATGCTGAGGGGAAAAAATACCCGAAGAAAGTGGTTTGTCCCCAAATAATGTGTATATTACTAAGTTGTCTTTAGTAGTGAAAAGTTATTGCTGATTAAATAGGGACATAGCTAAAATATCAAAAATGCTGGTAGCTCAGGGGAATACAGGCCTGGATGTGAAGTAATTAAAGAATATCTGACCTGTTAAAAGTTTATCTGGTCCAGCACTGCAATTCCACTGGCCTCCTGGGTGCCGCTGTCCTATCCATAGGTATGCCGACCCCATCTGGGTTACAGGCTTTTGTGCACCTCTCATAGTCGCGCTCCTGTGGCTTGGGGCACTCTGTGCTTGCACAGTTCACAAAGATGAACTGCGCAAGCCCAGAATGCTCCTAGCTATGGGAGCAGGATCACAAGAGGCGTGCCCACACCTACGCAAAACCCAATCCAGCTGGGGTCTGCAATCTTATGGAGTGGGCAGAGACACCTTGGAGGGCTGCGGAAGTGCAGTGCTGGACCAGACAGACTTCTAGCTTTACATACCCCAGTTCTTAATACAGTGCCGGTTATTCATAACTCAACTAACCAGCAGTCTCAACCAACCAGCTCAAATCGCCGGCAGTCTTTACAGTGGTGAAAGCCAACTTCCTAGGCTGTTTGTGGGTTCTGTTGTGCTTAATTAAAGTGAACCAGAGACAAAGCACCCTTGTGTATTTTACCATATATATCAGTGGGAACATTAGAGAAAACACCTAACCTGCTGTCTGTTTCAGTCTTAACTACTCAGCCTGCTTGTTATCAACCGATAATATCCCAGACTGAGCATTCAATCTGGCTTTGCTCAGGAATCCTTATAGCGGAGTCATTATAGCAGAGCCACAAGGGGGCAGGCTTGGGCTTGGAAAGACAGAGAAGACCGAATCAGCTATGATGATTCCTGAGCAAAGCCAGACTGAATGCTCAGTCGGGGGATTTTATCAGGGCTGATTAGAAGCAGGCTGAGCAGAGATCAGGGTAGGTGTTTTCTCTAATGTTCCCACTGATATATATGGTAAAATACATGAGGGTGCTTCGTCTCTGGTTCACTTTGGGTCCACAGCTCCCCCGAGGTTAATATTTTAATTACTGTATTTTAACATTTAATACAAAGTATATGGTATGTATATAGAGTGGAGTATAGTACTGTATTAGCTGGGTCTATTTTTAACATCGAGTCTCAAGCAACCAGAAAGCACACTCATCCAGCATCAGCTGGTCCCAATCAGTGCCAGATCACGAACGTACCATGTATTAACATCAATGACAGCTTGAAGTCTCTTGTGGTAGTTGTGGATGAGGCGGTTTATCTTAGACTGTAAAGCGGCCCATTTTTCCTGGCCTGTAGTTCCCGTACATTCTTGGGCTGTCTTGCATGAACTGCTCATTGATATTGCCACTCCAGAACATCCACTTTATGTTACTGTAGCCAATGACAGGTTGATTTGGACTTGTGTTTTGGATCATTTTCATGTTGGAACGTCCCATGCTCAGCTTCCTGGCTGATAGGTGCAAATTTTCATCCAGTATTTTTTTTGATAAAAACTTACCCCATTCATATTGTCATCAATTCTGAACAAAACTTCCTGTGCCTTTCTAGCTCACACATGCCCAAAACATCAGCGATCCACCACCATGTTTCACAGTAGGAATGGTGTATTTATCATCATAGGCTTTTTTGACTATTAGCGCAGCAATGTGCGAGTTGTTAGTGTAACATGCACTACGCATCTGGCGTAAGCACGCAAAGAAATGTTACCTCTAGTCAGTGAATACTCCCCAAGGTGCTCATTTGTTGGTGTCGTTTAATGACCCAGTGTGGGGGCCAGCCCTGAAAGGAAGCTCAGACATTTCTACACAACATCCTTACAGATTTCATACTATGTTCCTCACACTTCACAACATAGTGCATAGCGTTCAACGAAGCTTGTGAAGAAGGCAAAAGGAGACCGGGAGCACAATCTGGTGTATTATCGCTGGTTATGAGGTAGGTATATTCAAGACAACAAAGTCACACTCACAAGACTGGGTTGCAGCAGGAGGCAACCACTCTACAAGAGCATGTGGTGAAGTACAGTCCCCACTCGGCTTTGTGTATGATGGGTGAAGGTCACAACGCCTTAAAACACCACCTTAGGTCGTTGAGTCCCCTGGCAGGAGGTAGTAGGTAGACAACATAGTAGTAGGAGGCGCCTAGATTGCTTCAATAAGTAAAATGAATGTCTACATGCATAAATAACTATGGCAGAAAATTGTAAAAATGGGTGTTACCTTATAAATTCAGTAGACCTTGGCACTATACTCGACCTGAGGAAGTGGATCACACCATGAAACGCGTTGTTTTTTTATAAAGTGCCCAATAAATATCCTGTTATTTCAACCAAGGTCTGCTGAATTTATAAGGTGGGACCCATTTTTATTATTTTCTACTATAGAGTTCTTTATGCATGTAGACATTGGTTTTACCTATTGAAGCAATCTGGCCGCCTCCTACTACTACTACTACTACTACTACTACTACTACTACTACTACTACATTGGCCTCAATTCACTAAGCTTATCTCCTGTCTTTAATAACTCTTCTGAGCTGTTTCTACAGTTATCACCATAGTGATAACTGTAGAAACAGTCCAGAAGAGTTATTAAAGACAGAAGATAAGCTAAGTGAATTGAGGCCAATACAGTGCATAGTGTGAATGTTGCCTCATACCCGGAGTATGTAATGCTCAGTGCATGTCAGGGTGTGCATGATCGTATGCTTTGCGTATCAGAGACTTTATAGAGCAACAGCACAGTGCTAGGATAAAATGATGTTAACATGAGGACGCTTTGATTTTTGTATTATTGTATTTTCAAAAAAGCATCCTGGAGTCTTCTAGTAAAGTGTGAACGTTCTTCAATACTACAACCTTCTTATGCATTCATTGGTCCACAGAAACTATGGGCCATATGCAATTAATGTTTTCTCCTAGGAGATAATTTTTCATTTTCGATTTAAAATAACTTTCCAGCACTTTTCAACTAAAAAAGTACCAAAAAGTTGAAGAAAAAGTACTATCAAAATAATTTTTAGTATTTCTGGTGGCTTCAAAGGCATTTTATTGACAAGTTTGAAAATATCACTTTGGAGAAAACTCAGGAGAAAAAGTGAATTGCATATGGGCCAATGTCGGAACTACAGGTTCCAAAATTCTCTCCCCGGGTGTGTTTCTTCTTTTTAGCTGTACAAAAGAAACCTCAAACACATGCTAGACACCCTTCACGGTTCTGATTGATTTGTTGGCCCGTGATCATGCCCACGCTGGGTCACAGCTTAGCTTTGTGATGTTCAGCAGGAAATGCCCAACTGCATGAACTACAATTGTGGCTTCCAGAGATTAACCTGGCACAGCACACTGCTGAAGAGGAGGCTGATGGCATCAAAGGACGTGCACATTCAAAATGGACGCTAGTACAATATTGATAAAATTACCAATATTCTACGATTGGGCCGTGGTAATTCCAATAAGTAAATATTGGTAAATTTTACTGATGTTTTACTATCGCAAAACCTAACCCTAATCTCACACACACACCATCTCTCCACTAATGTCTAAGCTTCACCGAAGCCCTACAAATATGCCTCACTGTAACAGACCTCTGCACTGGTACCTAACCCTAAACAATCACCCTCCCCCACCTACTCCACCACCAATGCCTCATCCTTACCGATCACCCACCCATGCCTAGCCTCCTCCCACCCTCCACGATGCCTAACCATAACTGACCCTTCACCCATGCCTAACTAACCCCTCCACCGCCTCAAACCCCTTGATATCCTGACCACCTTTGCCCCCCAAATATGCCTCACTCTAACCGACCTCTGCACTGGTACCTAACACTAAACAATCCCCCTCCCCTACCCATGCCTCATCCTTACCGATCCCGCACCCATGCCTAGCCTCCTCCCTCCCTCCACGATGCCTAACCATAACTGACCCTTCACCCATGCCTAACTAACCCCTCCACCGCCTCAAACCCCTCGATATCTTGACCACCTTTGCCGCAAAATACATAGAATACAGGAAACACGAAAAATATAGTGCAAAAAATACGAAAAATATTGTGCATAAGTCCATTTATTTCAGTAATTCAACTTAACGTACCCCTGTAACAAAAAAACAAAACAAAAACCATCCCTATGGGTTACTTACCTTGGGAGAGGGGGAAGCCTCAGGAGCCTAGTGAGGCTTCTCCCTTCCTCTTTAGCCTCAGGGATCCATCACTGGCTCCCCCGACAAGCACAGCACAGACAAAGCAGCACGCCGCTATATTTACCTTCATGGCTTCAGCGCAGTAGAAACTTTCCGATGCGGCTCTAGCGGAAACACCAGAGTCTGATCGGGGCCACTTTACTGCCAGGTGCGAGTTGCCTGTGCAGCATAGCGGACCCCGGTGGGGCTCGGCTGTTACTGCCAGAGCCCGAGAGGAAAGCTTCTACTGCACTTGCGCTGGAGCCCAAAAAGGTAAATATTGCCAAGCAAATTCTGGGGCTGTCAGTGATGAACCCAGGAGGCTGAAAAGGACAGGGAAAGCCTTATTAGGATCCAGAGAATTCCCCCTCCCAAGGTCAGTAGCCCCAGGGGTGTTTTTTACATTACAGATTTTTGAAGTGAAACCAATATATGACATAGGAACCCTTTGCAGGTGTTTTGGGTGAATTAGCTGATTAGAGTCTGACACTTTGAGCCGGGAATATTGAACATTCTCACAATATTCTAATGGGCTGAGATGATGATTTTTGGGGTTGTTATAAGCTGTAAGCCATAATCATCAATATTATAACAAATAAAGGCTTTGCAGCTAATGAGTCCATTTCATATACTAGTTTCACCTTTTAAGTTGGATTACTGAAGCAAATGGACTTTTACACGATATTCTAGTTTTTCAAGCTTCACCTGTATTTGTAGCTGCATTTTGTATAGCTGGGGACCCAAATTTCCCATTATAGCCACAATTAACATGGGCGCCAATGGACCACCCAAACATCTACTGCACCTCCGCCACTCCTGTTTTGTTAGAAGACACATGGGCTCGATTTTTACCAGAAACCTTCACAGAAGATTGTCTTGTGAGAGTAGCTTGATATGGAACAGTGAATGGAATTCTTACAAAAATTAAATAAAATACTTAAAAACAAATCATGAAGGTGTTTTCATTTTTTTTTTAATTTAGTAAAGAATATGAAAACTCGTCTTATGGGAATAGAGGGAAAGCGTATAATTATCTTCTTAGCAGACATTACAGGAACACGTTAAACCGTCCGTCGCACCTCCCCTTACAGTCGTCGCTGTCAGGCGTGCCTACCTGCAGGACAGGTGACGCCCTGCGCAGTCCTAGGAGGAGACTGAAGTACTTCAAACGGGACTGCAAGAACTTCCAGAGGAGTGTAGGAAATCCATCACATAATCAACCACTCGATGATTAATCACTGCAAGCGTCTAAAGACAGTTATCCAGGGTTGCCGGAATTGGTCAAGAACAAGCATTTACAAGGCGCAACACAGTATAAATCGCATGGGGGGGGGGGGAGAGATACTTACAAATGCCAAAATAAAAAAATGTAACGGTTACAGACGTGACTCATCACCGCGGTGGATCATCTTAAAGTGCCCGCAGAAAAAGATGGATTTTAGGGGGTTACGTGGAGTGGGAAGTAAAGACTCCTTTACAGAGGGAGTGGTTACTGGTGCAGCAAGGCCATTGGCTCAGCAGAGTTCTCAAATAGGATCTCACAATGTGGATAGCTAAGGCCTCCGATTGGTGGGTCAGATGGGAAGCCCCTCCCCAGGCATCAAACGCTGATTAGCCACAGAAAGAAGAAGGCAGCAATGATGAGGAAGAGAGAGTCGGGCAGGCCGAACATCCTACCCTGAGGAAGTCCAGTATCTGCAAACGAAACCAGTGCAAGAAGTCAGACATCAGCAAAACAAGCTGACCATGCAAGATGTGACAATTCCAGTGTCAACTCCCCCCCCCCCCCCAAAGTAAATAGTAAAGTTTGTAACCTCCCCCTCCTCCCAGTCTGCTGCAACACACAACCGAGGAACACCAAATAAATGGGGGGGGGGGGGGTTCATGCCACGGAGGCAAGGTAAGTATTTGTCACTATAGTTTCAAATGTTTTTATTGGCGCCAGTTAAGAGGAAACAAAATCAGCATTTCCAGAAACCAGTTACACAAAATATGTTTTGCTGGTAAAACATAGCTCCCAACTGTACGTTTTTTTTTTTGGAGGGCCAGTCCCTCTTTGGGAACCAAACCCCTCTGTCCCTCTTCCTCCCCCATTTGTCCCTCTTTCAGGACTGATGTACAGATCTATGCAAATATATGGATTTAAAAATTGACCCTTTATTTTCATCCTTTAAAATTAATAGATTTACTTCTAAATAGGATTATGAAATAAGACGAATGATGATAGATAGGACCAGAGTGGTCTGAATGATAATATTTTGCTCTTGAATTCTTTGTGAGATGTGTGACGAGGGGTGTGTCTTGAAGTCTCCATCTTTCTTAAAGAAAACCTGTACTAAGAAAAATGTCCCCTGGGGGGTACTCACCTCGGGAGGGCGAAGCCTCTGGATCCTAATGAGGCTTCCCCCGTCCTCCTGTGTCTCATGGCGGTCTCGCTGTGCCCCTCCGAACGTCGGTGATGTAAATATTTACCGCTCCAGCGCAGGCGCAGTAGCGGCGCTGCGCTCCGAAGTAGGTGGAAACACCCGATCTCAGTCAGGTCCGTTCTACTGCGCAGGCACAAGTCTCCGGCGCCTGCGCAGTAGAGCGGACCCGACTGAGATCGGGTATTTCCGTCTACTTTGGAGCCGAAAGCCGAAACAGCGCCCCCCGCTGGAGCCTGGAAAGGTAAATATTGAGCAGGCTGTCGGGTCGCTGTTCGGAGGGCTGCAGCGAGACCCCCCGTGGGACAGAGGAGGACGGGGGAAGCCTCATTAGGATCCTGAGGCTTCCCCCACCCGAGGTGAGTACCCCCCAGGGGCCGTTTTTCTAGTTACAGTGTCTCTTTAATTCAATAAGTTGGGAGGTATGGTAAAATGCGTGAGAGGAATCGGTGCGGGAGACTTGGGCGCAGGATACAGCCGGTATGGCTTAAGGTGGCCACTAATCATCCAATTTTACCAAATCTATATAGTATAAGGGTAAAATGAGTGAATATACTGAATGGATAATTTGGCCAGTTCCCTTATATTACATAGAAATGGTAAGATTGGGTGAAAAAGATTGGATCATCACTGGCCACCATTATCCTGCTCCTGCACAAATTCCCATTGATGTTAAATACAATTCCCCCTCCAGGCAGCCATGGATGGTAGGGAATTATAGGGTTTTATAAGTAACTTCAGCTCCATCTTCTGGTGGCGCTGAAGTTGCTCACTGCTGCGCCCAAGTCTCCTGCGCTGGAATTGACGTGTTCGTGGTAAAATTTAACATGATTGGCCAAGCATTCAACTTTAAAGGACACCTGAAGTGAGAGGATTATGGAGGCTGCCATATTTATTTCATTTTTAGGGCTCATTCACACCTAAAATCGCTAACCACTAGCGATTTGCAGTAGCGTTTTCCGTGGGTGATTTTTCTGCGATTTAACACCGAAAAAAAATCACTGTACAAATTCATGTTTTTGGAGCGATCGCGATTAGCGTTTCTATATATGCTTATGGCGATCACTCCGAAATCGCTTTTGCGATTATTGCTAATCGCTCAATTGTGAACACTGCCATAGACTAAAATAGCACTAGCATTGAAAAAAAAAACGCTAGCGTTGTAGCGATTAGTGGGAATCGCACTATTCCTGCTTAGGTGTGAATAAACCCTAAACAATACCAGTTGCCTGGCATCCTGACAATCTCTTTGGCTGCAGTAGTGTATGAATCACAGACCTGAAACAAGCATGCGCCTAATCCAGTCAGACTTCAGTTGGAATCACCTGATCTGCTGCATGCTTGTTCAGGGTCTATGGTTATAAGAATTAGAGGCAGAGTCAACAGGACAGCTACGCAATGTGCATTGTTTAACCTCCTTGCCGTTCTGATTCTTTCCAGATTTTAGGGTCTAAAAGCGGTGCAATTTTTTTCCACTCTTTCAGACCCTAAAACCTGAAAAAAATCATTCTGGCAGGGAGATCTGCAGCAAAATAAAAAATTTTTTACCATTCTGGGCTCCTGTGCTGCAGTTTTCTCTTTGCCCACAAGATGGCGCTAATATACATATAAACATATAAACGAACTTCTCTATATTTCTCTAATATAGAGAAGTTCGTTTTCAATATTAGCCCTGCCCCCGATGATCTCACGCTGCCACCACCGCTCTGCTGCCACCACCACGGCTGTGCTGCTCCAACTGGCTGCCGGGTCCCCGGAAGAATAGCGGGGACATGGGGGATCCCGGCGGCCAGGGAAAGACCCCACACTGCCGGGGAGAGAGGCTGGAGTCCCGCTGCGCAGCGAGATCGCGCGCGGGACTCCACAACTAAAGGTAAAGCTCTGCAATGCCTACCCCGACCTGAGCTCGGGATCACCACTAATAGCTTCTTTTTTCTACCCCGAGCTCAGGTCGGGAAAACCGGCAAGGAGGTTAAAGAGACTCTGAAGCGAGTCTCAATTCTCTTTTCTAACCTGTATTAATGTTAAGCCCCATAAGCACAGCTAAACCGCCGCTATCCCGCGGCAAAACGAGGGGTTTATACACCCCAAATCCCCCTGCAAAATCCACTACTTTCCTGGTCGTGGATTTTGCTCTTCCTGGAGGCAGAGCTATGAGCTGCAGCTCTGCCTCCATGCGCGTCAATCGCCGCACGAATCTCCGCCTCTCCCCCGCCCCTCTCTGTGAAGGCAGATGAGAGGGGCGGGAGAGAGGCGGCAACCAGCGGGGATTGACACTTGAGGCAGAGCTTATGGCTGTAGCTCCGCCTCAAGCAAGAAGCGCTCCACCGACACAGGAGAGGGGATTATGGGGGGTATTAACCACTCGTTTTGCCACAGGATAGCGGCGGTTTGGCTGTGCTTATGGGGCTTAACATTAATATAGGTTAAAAAAAGGAGAATTGAGACTTGCTTCAGAGTCTCTTTAAAAGGAAATAAATATGGCAGCCTCCATATACATCTCACTTCATGGCTACTCCAGAACACCTTTCCCAGGGAAAGCAGGTAATGTGTGGACCAGACTGACGCATTAGCAAGTCTTGTGTGTAATTAAAATAAGGAGATGACAGGATATTATTTACATGTTCTATTCAGGTTCAAACCTGCAGGCTTGTCCTGGGTAAGGGAGTCTAAGTAGTGAAGACATGGTCAGCAATGGCACCTCTCAGCCTCTCTGCAAAGTAGCCTGCTTCAAACTTGCCATAGTGGCTATTAAGGGGTGCATACACACATTCAATTTTTATTGTCCAATTTTACCACTGTCATCTGTTAATAGTATTCAAAATCTGTTGGCCCACATACTACATGGAGGTGGGAAAATTGGCCAGTGATAGGCCAATTAAAATTGGATGTGTTAATGCACCTAAAGGTGCCCATTAACAGTACAATTTTTCACTAAATGCAATCTTTCGATGCGATTTCAACTATAGTAACTCATCGGAAGGCAATTACCGATTGTTCACATATACTGAACGATTCTTTCTTCAAATGCGATAAAAAAAAAAAAATCTAACTTTCGGATCGATTATATCCTATTTAGCAATCAAAGAATTGTTCCTTATTGATTGCCTTCATAAACGGCAAATTTTC
This sequence comes from Hyperolius riggenbachi, assembly GCF_040937935.1. NCBI lineage: Eukaryota > Metazoa > Chordata > Amphibia > Anura > Hyperoliidae > Hyperolius > Hyperolius riggenbachi. Next base: position 42,571,577 of record NC_090653.1, on the reverse strand, counting down.
TATACAATTCGATCGTAAAAATCTCATCGATCGCATTTGGTGAAAAAATTGTAACTTTAATGAACACCTTAAAGCTGATGCACATTTTTTCCTGCAGAATGCAGCCAAATTTCTCCTGCCCGATATACAAACCCATAACAGTCAGCTGTAGCCACTCAAACGTTTTGCTACCAGACTAGTCAACATAATGTGCATTTCATCAGAGGGCTAGCTCAAAGAATAGCGGGTAGGCAAAGACAAGCCCTCATCTACCCATCCAAACACATGTACTGCAGTGGGCAGACACAGGTGGTGCTTCATGCTACATACTGTACATAATATAGGGCTTAGACTAGGACTATGGTAGGATTAGATTGTGAGCTCCTCCAAGGAAAGTCCGTGACATGACTATGTACTCTAACGTACTGCAGAAGAGGTCAGTGCTATAGAAATACATAATAATTGTATGGTAGGACATTAGGCTCTGACTATGGTAGGATTAGATTGTGAGCTCCTCTGAGGACAGAAGGTGTAAGTTTTATATACAGTAAATACATATTATTTTGTATTTACTGTATATAGCACTTACATTTTTTGTCTTCAGAGGAGCTCACAATCTAATCCTACCATAGTCAGAGCCTAATGTCCTACCATATTATTATTAATAATAATATGGTAGGCTATTAGACTATGACTATGGTAGGATTAGAGTGTGAGCTCCTCTGAGGACAGTCAGTGACATGACTATGCACTCTGTAATGTGCTGCAGAAGATGTCAGTGCTATAGAAATACAGAATAATAATATGGCAGGACATTACACTATGAGTATGGTAGGATTAGATTGTGAGCTCCTCTGAGGACAGTCAGTGACATAACTGTGTACTCTGTAAAGTGCTGCAGAAGATGTCAGTGCTATAGAAATACAGAATAATAATATGGCAGGACATTACACTATGAGTATGGTAGGATTAGATTGTGAGCTCCTCTGAGGACAGTCAGTGACATAACTGTGTACTCTGTAAAGTGCTGCAGAAGATGTCAGTGCTATATAAATACATAATAATAATATGGTAGGACATTAGACTATGACTTCGGTAGGATTAGAGTGTGAGCTCCTCTGAGGACAGTCAGTAACATGACTATGTACTCTGTAATGTGCTGCAGAAGATGTCAGTGCTATAGAAATACATAATAATATGGTAGGACATTAGACTATGACCATGGCAGGATTAGAATGTGAGCTCCTCTGAGGACAGTCAGTGACATGACAATGCACTCTGTAAAGTGCTGCAGAAGATGTCAGAGCTATTTATACAGTAGTAATAATAATAGGTACATTGGCCTGAGATGCACTTACCTAGACGAGGAGGTGCTGCCGTATGGAAGTCATTAGTGTTGAAGATTGTGGTAAAGAAGCCAAACGGGAAAGCTCCGATACCAAATGACATGTGGAAACCGGTGTCAGTGAAGCCGGGGACCCCCTGCATACAACATGGAGTTACTGTTACCAACTACATCACCACAAGGCATTCCCAGCAAGAAGCAGGAGAGATGGGACTACAGTATAATATAGGCTGGTGGCCACCTGACTCTTGGATTAGGCTGAATGGGCAAACTGGGACCACATGTCATTTAAAGAGAACCCGAGGTGGGTTTGAAGAATATTATCTGCATACAGAGGCTGGATCTGCCTATACAGCCCAGCCTCTGTTGCTATCCCAAACCCCCCTAAGGTCCCCCTGCACTCTGCAATCCCTCATAAATCACAGCCACGCTGCTGACAAACAGCTTGTCAGAGCTGGCTGTGTTTATCTCTATATAGTGCCAGTCTGCTGCTCTCCCCGCCTCCTGCAGAACTCCAGTCCCCGCCTGCATCCCTTCCCTCCCTGCTGATAGGACGGAAGGGACGGGGGCAGGGACCGGAGCTATGCAGGAGGCGGGAGAGCAGCTGAGACTGACACTACAGATGTAAACACAGCCTCACAGCACGGCTGTGATTTATGAGGGATTGCAGAGTGCAGGGGGACCTTAGTGGGGTTTGGGATAGCAACAGAGGCTGGGCTGTATAGGCAGATCCAGCCTCTGTATGCAGATAACATTCTTTAAACACACCTCGGGTTCTCTTTAATTCTGAACACAATGTTGCTGCTTATTTTACTAAAATCCCAGACAGACAACAGTGCCACCTGCTGTCTGTACGAAGGTACTGAATAAAACAAACTGTAAATGTATATGTAAATCTCCATACATTTACCACCATGAAACACCTACCCCTCCTGCCCTGTTCTCTGGCTCTGGCCTCTGTCCTTGAGGTCTTGGAGGAGTCTTCAACCTAAAAATAAGAAAAAAATTTGAATAGTGAAAAGTTGAAGTCCATCTCATTAGATTACTAAACTAGTGCAGTTTGGTTTACAACAGGGCTGCCCAATAGGTCGATCGAGATCTATCGGTAGATCACAACCGCCTGCTTGGGGATGAGGCCACGTCCCATTAAATTTTGCGGCTGGAAGCTGTACAACGCGCCCACTTACCCGCCTTCCATCAGATTCTGCTGCTGGCCTCGATCGCGGCCAATCAGGGGAGGAGAGAGGCGCGGCTGAGAGGCCAAGGGCGGCTCTGCCATGACACAGTGTCAGGGCTGAGGGCAGCGCTGGACGAAACACTTCTGTTCTCATACCTGCACTCACGCTGCCTGCCGGAGCGCTCCCTCAGCCGCCGGATTGCACATCTGCCCTCCCAACAGCCGCGGCAGACCAGGACAAGCCGCAGACACCACCGCTGGAGCTGGAGGGAGGGAAGTGATAACGTGTGCCCGCCCAGGCTCCTATACCTAGCTAACCTATACTAAAGGCACCTATACCTCGCTACCTATACTAAAGGCACATACCTAGCTACCTATTCTAAAGGTACATATACCTAGCTACCTATACTAAAGCCACATATAACTAGCTACCTATACTAAAGCCACATATACCTGGCAACCTATACTGAAGGCACTGATACCTAGTTAACCTATACTAAAGCACATATACCTAGCTAAGCTATACTGAAGGCCCCTATACCTAACTACCTATATATATTAAAAGCACATATACCTAGCTAACCTATAACTGAAGGCACCTATATCTAACTACCTACTGTATACTAGAGCACCTATACTAGAGGCACCTATACCTTGTTACCTATACTGGAAGCACCTATGCCTGGCTACCTATCGGGGGAAGGGGTATAAGCTTAGCATTTGAAATGTTGGTAGATCTCCTTTACTCAGCAAATTTCAAAGTAGTTCGCAAGCCAAAAAAGTGTGGGCACCCCTGGTTTACAAGCACAAGTACTGGATGTAGTACAACATTACGAGAGGGTGCTGATAATTTCCTGGCTTTACCCCCTTCCAGATGAAATAAAATAACAAGTGTGGGGGCATATGACAGCCTAATATCTTATTAGCATGTAAGAAATATCAGGTCTCTGCGATTCTTAAAACGGTTTTCTTTTAGTGAGCAGCTGTGATGAGGCACAAGCAAATCTCACGTCCGAGTTATGGGCTGTCATTTCGTTTTTGTTTCTCCAGAGACAATCAGCAAAGGAAATTTACACGGAGGTCACAAACACTGGGGGAGAAGCGGCCACTTAAATCTAAGGGTGCCAGGAAAAAGGGAGCGGGGTTTAGCCAAAATTTTAGGATATTGTCTATAACAATATTTTTATTGTTTCATCTTTATTTGAGATAGAATACAGTGATGTGAAAAAATATTTGCCCCCTTCCTTATTTCCTATTCTTTTGCATGTTTGCCATACTGTAGGGGGGTCAGGGGAAAATGAGTTGAACTTACCCGGGGCTTCTTATGGTCCCCTGCAGACATCCTGTGTTGGCGCAGCCACTCACCGATGCTCCGGCCCCGCCTCCGGTTCACTTCTGGAATTTTAGACTTTAAAGTCTGAAAACCACTGCGCCTGCGTTGCCGTGTCCTCGATCCCGCTGATGTCACCAAGAGCGCACAGCGCAGGCCCAGTATGGTCTGTGTCTACGCAGTACACTCCTGGTGACATCAGCGGGAGTGAGGACATGGCAATCCAGGCGCAGTGGTTTTCAGACTTTAAAGTCAGAAATTCCAGAAGTGAACTGGAGGCGGGGCCGGAGCATTGGGGAGTGGCTGCGCCAACACAGGATGTCTGCGGGGGACCATTAGAAGTCCCGGTAAGTTCAACTCATTTTCCCCCGACCCCCCTACAGTATCCCTTTAAAGGTTTCTGCTCATCAAAAACCGTTAACTATTAGTTAAAGATAACATAATTGAACACAAAATGCAGTTTTAAATGATGGTTTTTATTATTTAGTGAGGAAAAAAAACTCCAAATCTACATGGCCCTGTGTGAAAAAGTGATAGCCCCCCTTGTTAAAAAAAATAACTCAACTGTGGTTTATCACACCCGAGTTCAATTTCTGTAGTCACCCCCAGGCCTGATTACTGCCACACCTGTTTCAATCAAGAAATCACTTAAATAGGAGCTATCTGACACAGAGAAGTAGACCAAAAGCACCTCAAAAGCTAGACATCTTGCCAAGATCCAAAGAAATTCAGAAACAAATGAGAACAAAAGTAATTGAGATCTAGCAGTCTGGTAAAGGTTATAAAGCCATTTCTAAAGCTTTGGGACACCAGCGAACCACAGTGAGAGCCATTATCCACAAATGGCAAAAACATGGAAAAGTGATGAACCTTGCCAGGAGTGGCCGGCCGACCAAAATTACCCCAAGAGCGCAGAGAAAACTCATCTGAGAGGCCACAAAAGACCCCAGGACAACATCTAAAGAACTGCAGGCCTCACTTGCCTCACTTAAGGTCAGTGTTCACGACTCCACCATAAGAAAGAGACTGGGCAAAAACGGCCTGCATGGCAGATATCCAAGGCGCAAACCACTTTTAAGCAAAAAGAACATTAAGGCTCATCTCAATTTTCCTAAAAAACATCTCAATGATTGCCAAGACTTTTGGGAAAATACCTTGTGGACCGGCGAGACAAAAGTTGAACTTGTTGGTGCGTGTCCCGTTACATCTGGCGTAGAAGTAACAGCATTTCAGCAAAAGAACATCATACCAACAGTAAAATATGGTGGTGGTAGTGTGATGGTCTGGGGTTGTTTTGCTGCTTCAGGACCTGGAAGGCTTGCTGTGATAGATGGAACCATGAATTCTACAGTCTACCAAAAAATTCTGAAGGAGAATGTCCGGCCATCTGTTCGTCAACTCAAGCTGAAGCGATCTTGGGTGCTGCAGCAGGACAATGACCCAAAACACACCAGCAAATCCACCTCTGAATGGCTGAAGAAAAACAAAAATGAAGACTTTGGAGTGGCCTAGTCAAAGTCCTGACCTGAATCCTATTGAGATGTGGCATGACCTTAAAAAGGCGGTTCATGCTAGAAAACCCTCAAATAAAGCTGAATTACAACAATTCTGCAAAGATGAGTGGGCAAAAATTCTTCCAGAGCGCTGTAAAAGACTCGTTGCAAGTTATCACAAACACTTGATTGCAGTTATTGCTGCTAAGGGTGGCCCAACCAGTTATTAGGTTCAGGGGGCAATTTCATTTTCACACAGGGCCATGTAGGTTTTGAGTTTTTTTTCCTGACTAAATAATAAAAACCATCATTTAAAACTGCATTTTGTGTTCAATTATGTTGTTATCTTTGACTAATAGTTAACAGTTTTTGATGACCAGAAACATTTAAGTGTGACAAACATGCAAAAGAATAAGAAATCAGGAAGGGGGCAAATCGTTTTTCACATCACTGTATGTCAAAATAACTAATAAAAATTGCTAAATATGGTCTAGATGAAAACGAGCCCTCTGGTGGTGCCTAACCCTAAAACCCCCTTTCTCTAATGCCGGTCAAAATGATCATTTATGATATTATAACTATCAAAACTACGGTAATTTCAAAACAATATTTATCGAAACACTAATTCTCAAAACAAAAAAGTTTGGTCTCCAAATTTCCTGATTCCGAAGTGTCCTTCCTGTAGCACTGACAATAACAACTAGAATTTCTCTTTCAAGACTGGGCATTTCCCCACTGAAGATGAGCCCCACAGTGAATGCCCTCCAACCTCAACTGACCCGGCAACCCGCAATGCTGTCCGTGAGCTGATGGAGGACTGACGAATATTGGCAACAAAGATAGCCCTGATACTGGACATCTCATGGGAGCGTGTTAGGTTTCCCACTATCCCAGACAAGAGCAAGCTTTCAGCAAAGGGTACTGAAATGTTGGACCGGTGATCAGAAGAAAAAATTATTTGAAACATCCCAAACCGTTTTTGCCCATAATGGAGTTGCACAGGACTTTTTGGCTAGGTTAGTTACCAACGATGAAACCTGGCTTAACATCTATGATCTGGAAACAAAGGACTAGTCAAAGGAATTAATTGGGTTCACATGGCGTAAGAAAAAAAAAAAAAAAACATGCTGCAAGATGGCAGGCTGTCGTGGTTGGTCGTGGCGCAGTGGTTAAGGTCGAGCAACGAACACCCCCCCAACGCTGTCCCCCTAATGTTCAATGTGCCTCCCCGATGCTCAGTGTACTATACATTACCGGCCCATGTCCGGCGCTGGTTCCGGGATCTGTCCTTTGTCCACACACGCACCCCACATGGTTGCCGGCATGCACGTGGGTGCGTGACGTTACATACAAGCCAACGTTACTCACACGCCGTTACTCCAGCAACCACGCGGGGCGTGTATGGATGAAGGACCCAACCTGGAGGCAAAAGCGGACAGCTAATGTACAGTGCACTGGGCACGGGGGGGCACATTGACCAATACGGGGGCAGTATCAGGCTGGTGAGGTGCCGGATGCAGCGTCACAAGGCCGATTCCGGATCGATTTCAGCATAACATTGATTGGGAATCCGCCTGTGATGTATGGGCAGCCGACAGATCTCTCCCCATCAGATTTGATCAGAGAGAGATCTGTCTCCTGGTCTATCTGCCCATACATTGTCTGATGAATGGCACCTTCAGTGTAAGATGGAGGGACTGCTACACCTCAGGAAGGGTCTGGGTACCTGTGACATGCATGTGTGATTGCTCATCAATACATCAAATGCAAGATTGTGGAGTGACTCCTCTACTCATTCATGTGGCACCTGCATAGCTCTACTCTGCCTGTTAATTCTATCTCAGGGTCACTATGTCGGTGGAGGGATAGTGTCATATCTGTATGTCACCCTCCAGGAGGCGGGGCATACTCCCATCTCTTTATGTCACTATGTAGGTGGAGGGATAGTCTCATATCTCTGTCACCCTGCAGGAGGAGGAGCATACTCCCATCTATATGTCACTATGTCGGTGGAGGGATAGCCTCTTATCTCTGTCACCCTGCAGGAGGCGGGGCATACTCCCATCTCTATAGGTCACTATGTCGGTGGAGGGATAGCCTCTTATCTCTGTCACCCTGCAGGAGGCGGGGCATACTCCCCTCTCTATATGTCCCTATGTAGGTGGAGGGATAGTCTCATATCTCTGTCACCCTGCAGGAGGAGGAGCATACTCCCATCTATATATGTCACTATGTCGGTGGAGGGATAGCCTCTTATCTCTGTCACCCTGCAGGAGGCGGGGCATACTCCCATCTCTATAGGTCACTATGTCGGTGGAGGGATAGCCTCTTATCTCTGTCACCCTGCAGGAGGCGGGGCATACTCCCCTCTCTATATGTCCCTATGTAGGTGGAGGGATAGTCTCATATCTCTGTCACCCTGCAGGAGGAGGAGCATACTCCCATCTATATATGTCACTATGTAGGTGGAGGGATAGCCTCTTATCTCTGTCACCCTGCAGGAGGCGGGGCATACTCCCATCTCTATAGGTCACTATGTCGGTGGAGGGATAGCCTCTTATCTCTGTCACCCTGCAGGAGGCGGGGCATACTCCCCTCTCTATATGTCCCTATGTAGGTGGAGGGATAGTCTCATATCTCTGTCACCCTGCAGGAGGAGGAGCATACTCCCATCTATATATGTCACTATGTAGGTGGAGGGATAGCCTCTTATCTCTGTCACCCTGCAGGAGGCGGGGCATACTCCCATCTCTATATGTCACTATGTCGGTGGAGGGATAGCCTCTTATCTCTGTCACCCTGCAGGAGGCGGGGCATACTCCCATATCAGGGTCACCTGGGATCTTGCTGCTTGGAATCTCCTCGGCCGTATATTGGGATAACATTCTCTCGGCTGATGCCAGCTTTACATACAGGGCACTCCTGGCGTTCCGGTCGCGTTTCAAACCACTATAAAGAGAAACAAGAATCACATGCGAGTGGATAAACAGTTTTCAATTTGGTAACTGAAAGCTACTTTGTTATTTTAGCTGGAGATTAGATGAAAAAAGCATTTCTACAATGTGCACAGCTTAAAAAACAAAAACAAACAAAAATGCTCAAGTTTTGTTCTTGAATGTCAATAGAAAAGCAATCCAGGAGTCACAATGTTCTCTACAGCATCACCTATTCACCCGGCAATCTCATGACAGCAAAGCAAACACATCGGAATACGATTACCTGGCAGGACTCTGATCTTTTGTTTACCTAAGCTCCTTATACTGGAGGGAAATGGGCGCCCGCAGCTACTGTCAGCAGATATTTGTTCGCTTTCTAACCTGCAACTCCAGCCAACAAGTCAAAGGTGAATGACATAACACGTTATTAGATTCAGCAATCAGAGGGAAGATTTTCAACAGACCGTATATACTCGACTATAAGTCTAGAAATGTAGGTCTGGCTCGCCAAATAAAGCTATAGGGGTGGACTTGTACACCAGTCAGACCTAAATTTCTGACTCATAGGCGAGGGGGTGGGTCGCACCTATGTCTCAACCTTTGCAGACCGAGCTGCAGTTCCCAGAATGCTCTATAACCTCTCCACTGTCACCTGCTGCTTGGAGTTACAGGCTACCCAGCAAGCTCATGGTGAACTACAACTCCTAGGAGTGTGTAAGGGGCTGCAAAGGACCAAAAAGCCCTCTTACCTAGGGCCCATTCACATTAGAAGCGCTTTTCTGAGCGTTTTGCGATTGATTAGCGGTTTTAAAATCGCTCCCATTCATTTTCATTAAAATTGCGGGAAAATCACGATTTTTCTACGATTTTTAGCACGATTTTAATGAAAGTGAATGGGAGCAATTTAAAAAACCGCTAATCGCAAAACGCTCAGAAAAGCACTTTTAGTGTGATTGGGCCCCAAAAATGTAAGTGCCAGATTCCACATTGTAACAATATGCAGCGTTTCCCTGCATCCGAGTTGCACAGAGAAGAGCAGCATGCAGCAGTTTTTCCATAGCAAGCATTCAAATCCCCAGAGTTGTGCATAATTTGGAAATAGATGCGCCACCCAGTGGAAATATTTCTTAACCGAATGAGTCAGAAAATAAGAAAAACAAAACAGTACAATTACCATATTTTTCGGGAAATATAAGACACTCCGGAAAATAAGATGCACTTGGGTTTAGAGGGCAAATAAATGGGAAAGTGTGTGTGTGTGTGTGGGGGGGGGGGGGATATACTAAACCTAGTGAGTCTATGGTCCAAGAGCGCCTTTTAGATGTTCTCCCCCAATTATGTCCTCCATGCGTCCCCTTCCAACCCCCTTCGTTCCCTGATGTGTCTCCTTCTGACCTCGTGTCCTCCTTTGTTCCCTCATGTGTCTGCCCCTGTCCCAGTGTCCTCCTTGCACAACCCTGTGTGTCCCCTTTTGTCTGTGTCCTCCTTTGCTCCCCCTGTGTGTCCCAGTGTTCTACTCCACACCCAGTGTCTCCTCTGCACCCAATGTATAAATGTGAGTTGCAGCAGTGTGGCTCACCTCATCCAGCAGCAATCAGAGAACTCTCCCTCACAGCTCTCCTAGTGCCGACTTCTGCTGATCGCATCATCAGCACTGGGGGAACAGTGAAGAAGAAGAGAGGTCTCTGACCACTGCTGGATGAGCTACTTACATTAATGCATGGAGATCAGAGGAGACATGGGGAGGGGGGAGCCAGGAGGACACGGGGGGCAATACAGGGACTCCCCGACATTGAGCAGGTCAGCAGTCCATATCGGCAGGCATTCGTAAGTCCCTATATTTGGCATGTAAGACGCAGGGACTTTATCTCCCCATTTTTAGTGTTTATATGCCGAAACATACAGTACTGTACAGGGCTGTGAAGTAGGTGCAATTTTGGGTACCTGGAGTCAGTGGTTTCATAGACTGAGGAGTCGTGGACAGAAAATTTTTGTACCAAATCCAAAGCAAGCGGCGCTGTCAATCAAGTCCACGTTGCCCGTAGTGTACTATGCAGGCGCAGTACACTGTGGACAACATAGCCTCCATTGACAGCGGCGCTCACACAGCCGCAGTAGAGGAGGTTGGCCTCTGCACCGGCGGGGACCCCGGGCTGGGAGCTGGGAGCGGAGATGCTGCATGGGGCTGGAGGATGCCTGACAACTCCTTTAAACACAGCATAAAGCTAATAGAAAAAACATATCACAGTTTGAAAGTTACTGGAAAGGTTAATTAACTTCCACTTCACTCAGAGGCTAATTGATAAGATTGTCATTGCCACACATTATCAGAGTGTGTCAAGCTATATATTTAAGAGTAAATAAAGCTGAGAAGATTCCCCTGTATTCAAGGGGGAGGGGCAGACAACTTTCTCTCCTTTGTATGCTCAGCAATTGCGGAACCGCTGCTCCGATATACTGCTTGTGAGCGCAACCACAAACTTCAAGAGGATCCAGGGAACGGCCCTCTTCAAATTTAAAGTGGATTTAACTTCTTGCACAACAAGAGACAAGTAAGAAACACAGGAACCCACCCTATGTGTGTTTAGAGAGAACAGCCTGTCAAATTCTACCTTATCTGCAAATAAACACTTGTGATTATTTGCAGATAAGGTAGAATCACAAGTGTAATTTGAGCTGTCAGCTGTCTGATCTGTGACGAGGTGTGTGTTAATATGTAAACACAGGTGGTTAAAGGTGGCCATACACCAGGCGACTTGGCGGCCTATCGACCATCTGATTCGATAATTATATTCAAATCGGACGAAAGTCGGTGCCGCCAAGAGCATGCCCGTTTGACAATACAACCACGCTCCAAAATCTCGGGCAGATGTCCTCGATCGGGTGCATAGCCGCAACAGCTTGCACTACTGGGACAAGCAACAAGCACGATGGGCACCCCCAGCCCTCCCCCCCCCCCCCCCGAAATGGCGAATGTTAAACTAGGGGAGACAGCACGGCGGGCAGCGAGGTGGCGTCACTAGGCCAATTCCTGAAAAAGGCGCCAACTATTGCGATCTGTCTCTTGGTCGATCAGCCGCTAGATGTATGGGCAACTTAACGCTTTCTGTGCTCCCATGAAAGCAGAAAGTAGACACATTGCATATTTATTACAGGAGTTGTGCAAGCTGTAACAAAGAAAAGGTTTTCTGTAAAGGTTATTATGCTGTTGCTTATGTTTTACAGCAGAGAGGAAGTTCTGGGTTTAGGTCCGCTTTATTTAATTATTACCTGCGTTAGTTTATGCGTAAAGTGATGTTGCGCTCCTCCTCATTAATTTATAAGTCTTAGGGCTCGTTTCCACTAGTGCGGCGTGCGTCTGCGAGACGCGCGTCGTCACTGAGCGGGTGGGCGGGATCACAGGTGAATCCCTTGAGTCGTGCCATGCACGGCTATGGGATTCGCAACCTCCGCAGCGAATTCTGCGGCCAGTACCGGCCAAATCGCTAATTCAAGCGATTCGCCTGCAGCGCCAGTCTCCCCTATGGCAGTTTCCCCGTGCGATTCATGTGCGGGGAAACTCTGCGGAATCGTGGCTGTTTCCGCGATCGTGGAAACGGTCCCTTAATGCTACTGGTTCGCAGACACCAAAACAGTCACCTAGTATACTCAAACGGTGTATGCGCTCAAGACGGTAACCTGAGGTAATCGTCAACAGTTCGAAAGTCAATTTGGTCATCAACCAGACAGTCCACACTGCTAAGCCGTGCTCCTCGGATAAGCCGTGCGCCTCGGATAAGCCGTGCGCCTCGGATAAGCCGTGCGCCTCGGATAAGCCGTGCGCCTCGGATAAGCCGTGCTCCTCGGATAAGCCGTGCTCCTCGGATAAGCCGTGCTCCTCGGATAAGCCGTGCTCCTCGGATAAGCCGTGCTCCTCGGATAAGCCGTGCTCCTCGGATAAGCCATGCTCCTCTGAGGAGCACATCTTAGCAGTGTGGACTGTCTTGTTGATGACCGAATTGACTTTCGAACTGTTGACGATTACCTCAGGTTACCGTTTTGAGCGCATACACCGTTTATGAGTATATTACCTGCATTAGGTTTAGGGAGGCTGGGGGAGTAGAGGGGATACAGCAGGGAAAAGGTTAATGTCAAATCCAATGACACATCGGGGAGCCCTCCCTTAATCTGGTGTTTCAGACAAGTGCAAGGAAGTCATATTGTTTATTATCTGGACAGACCTGTTTACATCAATAACAAAAAGGATGCAACACAAGACCTTTCAAGGGAGCCTGCCAGGGCTGAGCAACACCAGACGTGACCAGCCCACAGCAGGCAGAAGTCTGCACAGACATGTGTCACCCCTACTCCAGGTGTCTCCTGTCACAGCGGTATGTGATGGGCCCTCAGGCTAATAGACACCTTGTGACATGGAAGCCAGTCATAGTCTCAGACAGATTTCTATTAGAAGACAGCTTGTGACACTGACCCTCTGCCAAGGTGTGCCCCTGTGCTTTAAAGAGAACCCGAGGTGGTTTTTTGCGGGGCAGATGGGACACAGAGGCATGTTCTCTGCCTCATGACACGCCTCTGTGTCCCCACAGCGCCGATCACTGCCGCTCTATAGCCCCCAAAAATTAGTGACAACATTTGTCACTATCTCAAAAGGTTAACATGTGGGAGAAGGATTCCCTGTTCAAAATGCCCACCAGGGGTGTTCCTGCAGGGTCTATCTCCCTGGCCGCACCCCCCCCCCGCCGCTTCCCCGCCTCCCTGCACGCTGTGCATAAGAGACAGTCTCTCAATCCAGCGTCGTGACTCACGAAAGTGAGGTCACGAAAGTGGAAATGGGCCAGTGCGGCCCACAGGAAGCAGCGGGTTTGGAGGCTACCTGATCCGCTCAGTCCCCGGATCAGGTAGACTAGTTTCTTTATTTTAATTTCATGAGCCCACCTCAGGCTCTCTTTAAAATATCTCTCCGCTTGCCTGACTCCTGGCGTCCTCAACCGTCACTGTGAGTGCGCCCTCTACATGGTGACAGGCGCATGTGGTGTCATAACACGCGCCTGGTGCCACATGGTACAGGTGCTCACGGTGATGGGGGGACCCAAATGATACGGCATTTGTATGCATTTATACAGGGATTATCTTTCAAGGCCTACCAACAGTATGGGCACATGTCCACCACTAGCCGGCATTCCAAGTCCGAACAACGAGCACGTACGGAGATTTGTGAGCAAAGCCTTATGGTAGCAGCTCTTGCTTCAAATACTTAAAGGGATCCCGAGTTGAGAGGTATATGGAGGCTGACATGTTTATTTCCTTTTAAATAATGCACATTGCCTGGCTGCCCTGTTGATCCTCTGCCTCTAATACTTTAAAGGGAACCTAAACTGAGAGGGATATTGATTTTTCCTTTTAAAATAATACCAGTTCCCTGACTCTCCTGCTGATCCTGTGTCTCTAATGCTTTTAGCCACAGCCCCTCAACAAGCATGCAGATCACGTGCTCTGACTGAAGTCACACTGGATTAGCTGCATGCTTGTTTCAGGTGTGTGATTCAGCCATTACTGCAGCCAAAGAGATCAGCAGGGCTGCCAGGCAACAGGTATTGTTTAAAAGGAAACATCCATATCCCTCTCAGTTTAGGTTCCCTTTAAGCCATAGTCCTTGAACAAGCATGTAGATCAGATATCTATGGCAAATCTGACAAGATTATCCACATGCTTGTTTCAGGTTTGCAATTTAGGCCCCACTGACCAGAAAGATCAACAGGACAGCCAGGCAACTGGTATTGTTTAAAAGGAAATAAATATGGCAGCTTCTCACACCTTGGGTCTTTTTAAAGAGAGTCTGAAGCGAGAATAAATCTCGCTTCAGACCTCATAGTTAGCAGGGGCATGTGTGCCCCTGCTAAAACGCCGCTATCCCGCGGCTTAACGGGGGTCCCTGATCCCCCAAATCCCCTCTGTGCAGCGGGGGAGCGCTTCCGCATTGGGGCAGGGCTAACCGCCACAGCCCTGCCTCCCGCGCATCTATCAGACGCGTACCTCCGCCTCTCCCCCGCCCCTCTCAGTCTTCCTTCACTGAGAGGGGCGGGGGAGAGGCGGCGATGCGCGTCTGAGAGGCAGGGCTGCAGCCGTTAGCCCTCCCTCCAGGAAGAGCAAAATTTACGATCAAGTTGGTCGTTGATTTTGCAGGGGGGGTTTGGGGGTGAAGGGACCCCCGTTAAGCCGCGGGATAGCGGCGGTTTAGCAGGGGCACACGTGTCCCTGCTATCTATGAGGTCTGAAGCGAGATTTATTCTCGCTTCAGAGTCTCTTTAAAGCAGACCAGAACTCAGAACGTCCTCTCTGCTCAAAAAGATACACAGCATAATAACCTTCAAACAAAAACATTTCTTTGTTACAATTCCAGCAATAAATCTGCATTGTCTACTTCCTGTGTTCATGGAAGCAGACATACCGTATTGTTAACACCCTGGCCTGCATGCAATTCACTTTTTCACCTGAGTTTTCTCCTAGGTGATAATTTTAAACTTGTCAATAAAATGCCTTTAAGCCACCAGAAAGAAAGAAAATACTCAAAATAATTTTGATAGTAATTTTTCACCTACTTTTTGGTACTTTTTTAGTTGAAAAGCGCTGGGAAGTTATTTTAGATGGAAGACGAAAAATTATCTCCTGGGAGAAAACTCAGGTGAAAAAATGAATTGCATATGGCCCCCCGTGTTTTCAAATTAGCTTATCTGCCATGGCAGTCAGGGGACACAGGGTTGAGATCAAATTGCAACTTGTCATTAACAACTGAGTGGGAATTAAACAGACTAAACTCTTTAAATACATACAGGGTGTATTTCTCTATGTTTTCCTTCTGTCCTGTGCAAGAGTTCAGGTCCACTGTAAGGCCCAGTGCACACCAAAACCGCTAGCAGATCCTCAAAAACGCTAGAGGTTTTTGGAGCAGATTTCAGAGCGAATCTAGGCATGTTTAGAGTCTTTTCTAAACATGCCTAGCAGAACCATTCACTATGCTGCTGGGAAAAGCCACTCCCGGTGTGAACAAATGTTCCAAACGACTGATTAACCACATATTCACTGCAACTAGGCTCTCGATTGCCTCTGCCTGGAAGAACATTTCTCCTCCTACCATCTCAGAAGTTAAAATCAAAATTAACTGGATCAAATCCATGGAACAAATGACTGCTACGCTGAGAGACACTGAGGATCTCTTTCACAAAGTTTGGGGCCCCTGGTTACTTCATACACCAGACTATATGCCTCCTTAATTTCTCTAGGCCGCACCACTTTCTCTCACAACCTAAAGGTCCGTACACATGCCGGACTGGAGGCAACGACGGGTCCGTCGTCACCTCCCGCTGGGTGGGCGTTCCAACGACAGTCCGGCGTGTGTACAGTCTGTCGGCGGACTGATACGGCTGTTTCTGAGCGATCCGCCAGGCGGATCGCTCAGAAACAGCCGTATCAGTCTGCAGACAGACTGTACACACGCCGGACTGTCGCTGGAACGCCCACCCAGCGGGAGGTGACGACGGACCTGTCGTTGCCTCCAGTCCGGCATGTGTACGGACCTTAAGGGTATTTTACCCTTTGTACCACCATACCCATCGATCCATATTCCTACATACACTACTCCAGGTTGAGGTGGCTGAACACTGTACTCCACTAATTTCTCCTCACCCTCTCCTTTCCCTCCTCCCATCCCCCTCCCCCCCCCCCCCCCCCCTTATCTCCCTCCCTCCCTCTATCCCACTCCTCGTCAGACATCAACCTCTTTTGTCTTTCCTCACTACTAGAGAACCCTCTAAGCTACATGTGAGTCCATCTTTATCCTTGTTCAATTTCTAAATGCTGTTTCAATTATAAAATATTCCTTAACCACAGGATATGGAAACTTATAGGATGAGACTCTTCTCCTCAATAGACATCCACACAGCCTATTCTCAGTTACTTACCTGGACATTTACCTCAAATGAACACTCCTATTAGAAAATATGTTGGAGTCTGACAAACTCAGACTGAAGAGGTTGAGAGATATATATATATGTTTGATCTATACGACTGTCATACTCTGAAGATCTGAACTGTATTCTTTGATTTATATTTCTGGTTAATTCTTAATAAAAACAGAGTTACAAAATAAACATGCCTAGCGTTTTTGGGAGCGGTTTTGTGTAGCAGATTTCATATATTGTTACAGTAAAGCTGTTACTGAACAGCATCTGTAACAAAACCGCCTGGAAAACCAATCTGATGTTGCGTTTTCCAGAGCAGTTTGAGCTTTTCCTATACTTTACATTGAGACAGAAACACTTCTGCAAACCGCAAAACTGCTGCAGGACCCACGTTTGCGGTTTGCTAAAAACCTCAAACCGCCGGTGTGCACCATCCCATTGAGATACATTAGCCAAGCGTTTTCACTGGCGGAAGCGGTTTGCAGATCGCTTCAAAAACCGCTCGGTGTGCACCAGGCCTAAGTGAAGATTATGAAAAGAACCCATCAGCGAGCCAAAAGCTTGACAGAATGTTTGGCTGGAGCGGTGCTTCGACGTCATTAACAGATGCTGCATGTGTGATGCTTTACGTATACTGTAGATCTGCTCACACATTGCGCTCTATAAGAAAAGGTATCATTAAACCCTAATCAACAACAGAGCTCAAACTAAAAATAGCTACGGGCATTTGTTGAGTAATGCAATGAAAATGATGGTATATTACATAACACTGCCAGAGATGAGAAAACACAGGGAGGCAGGGGAGATGGTGCAATGCAATGCAACATTCTTAAAGAGCACCTGAAATGAGAGCAACATGGAGACTGCCCTATTGCTGTTACATTTTAAAGTGAACCTGAGCTCAGAATGTCCTCTCTGTTCTAAAGGATACATAACAGCATAATAACCTTTAAACAAAAAACATTTCTTTGTTACAGCTGATACAAATCCTAAAATAAAATCTGCAGTGTGTCCACTTCCTGATATATGGAAGCAGACATATGGTTTACATCTTGTGCTTTCAAATGAGCTTATCTGTCATAGGCAGTCATGTGACAGGAGAAATCAAATTACTACTTGTGATTAGTCACAGATGAGGGGGGATTAGACAGGCTAAACTCTCTAAATACATACAGGGTGCATTTCTCTGTTTTCCTTCTGTCCTGTGCAAGAGTTCAGGTCCACTTTAGGGCCTGTTTCCACTAGTGCGAATCAGTATGCGTTTTCTGCATGCAGATTCGCATAACCAATACAAGTGGATGGGCCTGTTTCCACTTGTCAGAAATTCTGTGCGGTCTGCTGTGCAGAAAAAATCTGCATGGCAGAGCCGTCAGAATTCACATGCCGCACACGAATCGCCACTCATGTAATTTAATAGAAAAATCGCAAGCGCTTTTGTCTTGCGGTTTTCGCGTGCGTTATCGCTTAAAAACCCATGTCAATGCTTACCGGCATTGACATGGTTAAAATCGCATAGTGCAAACCGCGAGCGATTCCGCGTGAAAATCCGCATGGAAACGCGAACGAATCCGCACCCGGATTCGTTGACACGTTTTCCGCAACAAAATCACAATGCAAAAGTGGAAATGGGCCCTTAAGCAGGGATTGTCAGTGAGATGCAAATCGCTTTGCATGGATGAAGAATTATGCATATTCTAAGTTTGGCCGAACTTGATCGAATTAGCTCATTGTTCCAGATGGAAGATTTCGATCGACAGACAGACAATGGGTCTGGAGACACTGTTGGAACATACTGACTGCCAGGTCAATAGGAATTAAAAAGCTGGTAAAAATTTGGGAATGCTAGGATAGGATTACAACACAAGGGAACTGGAAAATGGGTGAATAGTATGAAGAGCACTAGAGAACTTCATGAAATTATGGGGAATACAGGAAACACTCACCATACATATGAGATTATGGAGGGACACTTACCTGATGCAAACACGGCCAGCTGTAAGGCAAGGAACACACAGTCAGAATGGGAAATATAATTCTGGAACAGACATTATAATCACCTACAGCTGGATAGGAGTCAGTGCTACTGGTAAGGCTGGGACCACACAAGTGTCGGCAATTTTATGGGCGTTTCCAGTGTTTTTCAGCGTGTGGCAAAAAGCACACAATTCTTACATGTGTGCTCCGTGCCTAAAAGGATCATGGGAACCCTGGAACCCCCGCCTTCTCTGCTGCACGATTGTGTCTCATACAGCCAACGGCAGGAGCGTTCTGAGCATGTGCAGTTCCAATTCTTTCCAAACTGCACATGCCCAGGATGCGGTCGGCCACAGTTGCAGGAGCACTATACACGGCACACAGAATGTACTGCGCATGTGCCAGGCTCCAAATGGTCCCAGTCACAGCCAGGGACAGGGCATAGAGCAGCAAGATGGACGGGAGGTCAAACAAAAGAAGTAGCCTGGAGGGGTCTGAAGTCTCCAGAGCCTCAAAGTAAGTAAATATTAAAAAAAAAAACTTTTTATTCACATCAGGTACACTTTAAAGAGATCCTGTAAGGAAAAAAGTGCCCCTATGGCGTACTTACCTTTGGAGGGCGAAGCCTCTGGATCCTAATGAGGTTTCCCTCATACTCCTGTGTAGCCCCGGTCCAGTGCTTGCACCAACCAAAAATCCGCCAACAACCTTGCACGGTGCAAAATTTACTTTTAGGAACCAGTGCAGGCACAGTACTCGCTTCCCCCACGGGTTCTGGCAGAAACAGACAAGCCCGGTTGGTTCTACTCTACTGCACAAGCATCGGACAGTAGAGCAGACTCGATGGGGCTCGACTATTTCCGCCGAAGTCCAAGAGGGGAGCTGGTACTGCGCCTGCACTGCATCCCAAAGGCAAATATTTCCATCTGGACCTGATCGAGGGAGCCAGGGCTGCATCGGTGCTGCACAGGAGAAAGGGGGAAGACTCATTAGGATCCAAACACTTCCACCTCCCAAGGGGTAAGTACCCCCCCCAGGGGCACTTTATTACAGGTTTTCTTTTAGTTCAGCTCTATCCATCTGTTTGCCCTAGAGCCAGTTTCCACTCAGCTGGAGTGCATCTTGCGAGACACCTGTTGGCACTACAGACATGCATCCGAATCCCTGTAGCTGTGCCATGCAGTGGGGGCAGATCAGGTTCAGGGCACAAACCCACTAGCAGTCTTTTCTAAGTGCTAGTGATTTCAAAAAGCTCTTGCTAATGCAATGCTATGGGGGATTTTTATAAAATCACATCGCTCCAGTGGGATCACACCCATAGCATTACACTAGCGAGAGCTTTTCAAATAAAGCGCTCAGAAAAGCGCTTCAAGCGTGTTTCAGGCCTCACATTTCTTCTGCCTCAGATCAGTGATTTCACCTGACTTCCTGTCTTTTGTGACTCGTGAGTGTGACAGGAAGCAAGGGAAATCTATTTCGTCTTTAGAATTTCTTATTTATCTGTTTGTCACTGATGAGGAGATTCTCCATCCCAATCTTGTAGCATCCATTAGAGCAGGGGTAGGGAACCTATGGCTCGGGAGCCAGATGTGGCTCTTTTGATGGCTGCATCTGGCTCACAGACAAATCAGTAGGTGTTGATTCACTGAGCTACACTGCGCAAGCAGCGCAAGTTAAATTTTCAAAGTCGGCACGCTACTGCTGTAGCATGCACTACCCCAAAACTAACGGCTGCTCCAATTGTCCCACTTTGGGCCCTGTCAGGTCCAGTGACTTTGTAGGATGAGATCCCCACTCTTTGATTGGTCCAATAGGCTGCCTGTCACTTGATAGTCTATTGGGCCAAAGTGCGGGGATCTCATCCTACAAAGTGAATCAACCCCCAAGTCAGCCAGCTAATTGTACAAGCTGTTAGTCGGTATTTCTCCTGTCTGGCTCTTGGGAAAATTGCCGATGTTGATGAAACCCATGAGAAGCTGAAGACGTGTCTGACACTTCCACTGCTCAACGGATGAACTGTATACAGATCACCATGGCAACAGGGACGCGCGCACTACTGTCCCAGTTTGAAACATACTGTATGGCTCTCACAGAATTAGATTTTAAAATATGTGGCGTTTATGGCTCTCTCAGCCAAAAAGGTTCCTGACCCCTGGATTAGAGCAACATGAGTTAGGCCTGGAACCCACTACAAATTGCAATCGCTAGCGTTTTGTAAGCGATTTCATGAGCGTTTTTGGCAGCGATTTTAAAAAGTGCAAGGCTTTTGCCAGCGATTGTGTAGCGATTAGCGTTTTTAATTCTGATTGATCCTTTCAATAAAATTTTACAGTGAGCAGTAACTTCAAAACACTAGCAAAATCGTTCTGTGTAGGTTTTGATGAGCGATTATGCCAGCGTTTATATACTTTACATTGCAGAAACGCTAACGCTCAAAAATGCTGCAAGTCCTGCGTTTGCGATTTTGGTAACCGCAATCACTCCAGTGGTATTTGGCCCATCCATTAACATTAGCTGAGCGTTTAGGGAATCGCTAGCGGTTTGAATCGCTCACTAAACGCTCACAAAATCGCTCTAGTGGGTTCCAGGCCTTATAGGGACTTGTACTGAGAGGGATATGGAGGTTGCCATAACTTTTTCCTTTTTAAACAATGCCAGTTTCCTGGCTGTCCTGCTGTTCAATACTTTAGGCCACAGACCCAGAATGAGTATAAAAATCAGAAGCTCTAACCACAGTAAGGGCCTGTACACACTGAAAAACGCAAGCAAAATCGCAAGCGCGTGCGTTTTTAAAATCGCAAGTGCATGTAGTTTTAAAAACGCATCGTATGCGTTTTTGATGCGTTTGAGTTTTTCTTGTAATTGCTGATTGGCTAAAGAATCCTTTGTTTTTTTTCTAGTTTACATTTCAACAGGAATCAGGAAATTTCAGAGTCTTCTGGGATACTAACTTCTGAAAAACGCAGGCAAAAACGCAAGCGCATGCGTTTTTAATGCGTTTTTGAAGCGCTGCGCTTAAAGAGACTCCGTAACAAAAATTGCATCCTGTTTTTTATCATCCTACAAGTTCCAAAAGCTATTCTAATGTGTTCTGGCTTACTGCAGCACTTTCTGCTATCACCATCTCTGTAATAAATCAACTTATCTCTCTTGTCAGACTTGTCAGCCTGTGTCTGGAAGGCTGCCAAGTTCTTCAGTGTTGTGGTTCTGTGATGCATCTCCCCCCTCCAGGCCCCTCTCTGCACACTGCCTGTGTATTATTTAGATTAGGGCAGCTTCTCTCTTCTCTCTTATCTTTTACAAGCTGGATAAATCCTCCTCTGAGCTGGCTGGGCTTTCACATATTGAGGAATTACATACAGGCAGAGCTGTCTGCACTCTGCAGGAAGAAACAGCCTGACACTTCAGTGGAAGATAGCTGCAGGGGGAAAGAAACACACAAATGATCTCTTGAGATTCAAAAGGAAGGGTGTATACAGCCTGCTTGTGTATGGATGTATTTTCTATGTGTGGACATACTGTACATCAACCTACTTCCGGTTTTGGTGGCCATTTTGTTTGTTTATAAACAAACTTTTTAAAACTGTTTTTAACCACTTTTAATGCGGCGAGGAGCGGCGAAATTGTGACAGAGGGTAATAGGAGATGTCCCCTAACGCACTGGTATGTTTACTTTTGTGCGATTTTAACAATACAGATTCTCTTTAAAAAAGCGCAGCAGGCACTGCGATTGCGTTTTTCTAAAAACGCATCGCACCAGTGTGTACAAGTCATCACGATTTTCATTCTTTTTCAAAAGACCTTGCGATTTTAAAAACGCATGCGTTTTTAAAAACGCAGCGCAAGTGCAGCAGTGTGTACAGGCCCTAACTGCATGCTTGGTTCAGGTGTGCGATTCAGATACTACTGATGTGTGAAAGATCAGCAGGACTGCTGGGCAATGTTTTTGTAAATGAAACCAACAGGATGATCTTCATATCCCTCTCACTGCTGGGTCACTTTCAATTCTCCCTCTTGTGGCTCCAGATAGCAATCAAAACAGAGATTCTCTGACCTGCTTGTTTCACATCACGCCAATAAAAGCAATCAATCCCAAATAGTTAGGAATTGAAGTAACCCTTTAGTGAGAGTGATATGGAGGCTGCCATATTTGTTTCCTTTTAAAGAATGCCAGTTACCTGGCTGTCCTGCTTATCTTTCTGGCTTCAGTAGTGTCTATATCACACACCTGAAACAAGTACCTGATCTATGTACTTATTCTGGGTCTGTGGCTGAAAGTATTAGATGCAGACATGGCTGTGGAGTCGGTACAAAAATCAACCAACTCAGTTTATGAAACCACCGACTCCAGGTACCTAAAATTGCCCCGACTCCTCGACTCTGACTCCACAGCCCTGGATGCAGAGGATGAAAAGGACAACCAGGAACCATGCATTGCTTACAAGGAAATAAATATGGCAGCCTCCATATCCTGCTCACCACAGGATCCCTTTAAGAGAAAATTTCCCTAATACCTCAAACAATTGTATTGTTCTTGAGTTTGGGCATTAATCATTCTTTATTAAGCACATTACTGGGTCTAATGATGGTTTACATTATTTGTGCCTCTAGCCATGTATGGAAAATGAGGTGTTCCAACAATGGAAATAAAGTGATTCAGAGAAAAGCCTATATAAATGATTTAAAAGCTCTGTAAGATGCTGTGGAGGTGAGAGTCATGGCAGTGCCAGTCATACCTCAGGGCAGGGAGGGCCCTGGCTTAGTACCGCGTCATATAGAGCTGGCTGCACCCGGCTAGTCTTCTCTCACTGTGACACGTATACACTGGCTGCAGCCAGCTGCTCCATCCTCACACCATTGCAGTGGCTGTGCAATGCTCCACTCCTGAACCTCACACACCCAACAAAACCCAAAGCAGGAGAAGACAATGGATGAGAGTGGGCACTGGGGCCTGGAGAAGCATTATAGATCAGCGGTCCCCAACCGGTTTCGGCCCAAGGATCCAAGTCTAAACATTTTTCGGCAAGTCGGCCAGCTGTTGGGGGGGTGGAAGTTTGGAGAACTATCTCAGGGGCCATGGTGGGGATATTGTGGTGTGTTAGGGGTAAAAGAGTGAGGTTTTAGGTCTGGCTGGAAATAAGAACTGCTGGGAACGAGGCATTGGGCTATGGTGAGGGCACGAGGAAAATCATTGGGTCCTCTGCATTCCCACCCACTATCCTAACAGTGTATCACTGTTTCACACCAGCCCCACATCCCCCATAAACTCGACACACCGCTCAACCTGCCCTGCTGCAACCCCACTCCCAGCAACGTGTCGCCAGTTAACCATAACACTCCCCTGCCCCCCACAGGCAGGACATATCAAGACTCCCCCTTAAATGACATATAGCCCCTCACCGTGTTATATACCGTGTTACTAACCTCCCTTATAGAGAGAGGTACATTGTCAAGGAAAAAAAAAATTCAAGGGTGCTCAGTGCCCTTTAAATCTTGAATGGGATCCTATGGACAAAGTACACCAATATTTGTGTTCACATTTAATAAACTTTGCATTGTATTCCTCTAAGCACAGTCTGTCCCATTGCCCTGTGCTTAATGTGATTTAGTGGTATCCAGAGAGCCTTCTTTACTTAGGGGAATCTCAAACTTGAAGTAGGTTTTCTCACTTTAGGGTTTGCTTTAACTGGTTTCTCCAAAAATTGCACTTAGGCTACGGGAGGACATTAGACCAGGACTATGGAAGGATTAGATTGTGAGCTCCTCTGAGAACAGTCAGTGACATGACTATGTACTTTGTAAAGTGCTGCATAAGATGTCAGTGCTATATATAAATACATAATAATAATAATAATAATAATATGATGGTAGGACATTAGACTGTGACTATGGTAAGGATTCGATTGTGAGTTCCAGTGAAGACACACTCTGTAAAGTGCTGCAGAAGATTTCAGCATAGTACAGGTTGTCCCCGACTTCCGAATGCCCGACTTCCGAACGCCCCGCCGATACGAATGGCATGGATTCTGTGTTTCCATGGGAACAAGACAAAACTTTTTTTTTTTCAAATTGGACTTTTTGAGAAAATCATTTAAAAAAAAAATTTCAAAGAAAAAATGGCTTTAAACTTGTATAAGCAGGTACATAGAGCAGAGGTGACACAGAGGAGGACACTGGAGGCACAGAGGAGGTACAGGGGACAGAGATGGCACAGTGTTCCGACTTAAGAACAAATTCAGGTTAAAAAACGAACCTACAGTCACTATCTCGTTCGGTAACCGGGACTACCTGTACTGTAATATAATAGGACACTAGACTACAAGTGGCCACACGTTACAATAAAGTGGACCAATCGGAATGACTTCCCGTCAAGCTGCATAACATTTCCATGAAATTTGAATGCAAAGAGAAATTGTTTGCTTCTTGTTGATAATCCCCAATGTGAAATACTCCATTTTATTTTTTTTCCATTCAGTTACTGGATTAGTGAAGGCGGAGCAACACATTACACATGGCTTAGATTTCCAAGAAAACACCTTAGCTCAACATCCCACATTAATTTCTATTAAAGGGGAACAGAGGGGGTTTGTCAGAAAAATGTCCTTTGCAGAAGTCAGTCAGTCAGTCATGTGACCCACAGATTCCACCAGCGAGCATTCAGCTGGCAGCAGTGTGACCGAGTTACAGAGCTGCTTTCACTGTCCAGCTACTCCCTCATTAAAGGGGTTCTTTCGCGAAAAAAGTAGGCAGTTAAAAAATGTGACAGATGATCGAATCTGCTGTCGATCTGGCGGGAATCGGCCAAGTGTATGGCCAGCTTTATAGTTGCAGCACTAGCCACAAAGAGCTAATCTCTCAGCAGAGAGGGGGGGGGGGGGGTGTAGAGGAGGTCAAGTGATCTGTGAATACAGAGAGATACTGGTTGCTGCCCTATTATTGTAACAGGCTACAGAGCTGCAGAATCCTGCCAGGCCATGGGCTTTTGCCAGCTGGAGCAATTGCCCCAGACTAGCTTGGCCAACCTTCTCAGACAGCGAGATTAATACTGTCTGCTTGTCACCTGTGTTTTGAGTGGTACAAACCCGAGGAAATGCTTGTACACATCAGAGTGATGGCGAGTGACAGTCCCAAATGTTTTTTTTCAGGGCTGTGGAGTCGGTACAAAAATCTTCCGACTCGTCAGTTTATGAAATCACGACTCCGACTCCGGGTACCCAAAATGGCTCTGACTCCTTGACTCCGACTCCTTAGTCTAATACTTAACAGGGATGTGGATTTTGTGCAAAAATCAGCAGACTCCCGACTCCTCAGTTTATGAAATCACGACTCCAACTCCGAGTGCCCAAAATTGCCCCGACTCCTCCACTCCGACTCCACAGCCCTGGTTTTTTTCAGCTGTAATGCTGGGCATACACAGTGAGTTTTTGCGGCGGTATCAAGCCAGCGGCTCGATTGCCAGCGCGTCTCCGCTCGTCCGCACGTAACGATTCCCGCACATCCTTGCGAGCACTGCTAATCAGCCGCCCCTAATCTCCCTGCCGGTATCGAGCGCAGTATCAATCCGGCAGGGTATCGGACAGGTTGAATATTATCAATCGAGCCATCAGCGGCTCGATTGAGAATATAAAGCTCACCGTTTATGCCCAGCATTAAAGGTCTAGTGTCTCATCATGCATTTAGCAATCCCTGTGTAGTCTTCTTTACACTGTAAAAGGAGCCCAAAGTGTGAGTGTTATGGTGGCTGCCATATTTATTTCCCTTTATATAATACCAGTCGCCTGACAGCCTCTCTGATCTCTTTGGTCGCAGTAGTGTTTGAATTACACCAGAAACAAGCATTATTTTAAAATAAACTTCTTAAATGAAACGCCCACCAAGGGGGCTCTAGAATTGTATGGACTTTTTTTTTCTACCTCCCTGTGCCGCAGGTTCTTGCTATTTTTGTCCTAGGTACCTGCCAGCCTCAATTCATGCCGGGAGACTCAGTTCCGATTGATGTAATTACATCTCCGGGCCAGGAGATGTAACCACATCAGTGAACTACATATCCCAATATGCATCGCGGTGGCCAGAGACACAGGAAGTCACTGGGAATTTCAACCTGAGACACAGAAGATGGAGGGTTGCATATGGACTGAGGGGGCTACAGAGAAGCCCAACATAAGAAAATACACGCGGTTCCCTAAAAGACCACACAATTAATGAACCTCCCTTAGGGGGTGGTTTATTTAAGAAATATTCTGTACTAATGCTCGGAACAAACTATGAGATTTTATGGTCGATTTACTGTTAGATCATTTATTTCCAACATGTCCGATTTGCTTTCCGGTCGATTTCTGAGCATTTTCAGATCAAGTTTCTATTAAAGTTAAGGGAAATCGATCAGAAAATTCTCGGAAATCGATTGGAAAGCAAATCGGACATGTTGGAAATAATCGATCTGACAGTAAATCAACCACAAAATCTCATAGTGTGTACCCAGCATTATGAGCACCCAGGTGCTCCGTATACACTCACCTACAACATTATTAGGAACACCTGTTCAATTTCTCATTAATGCCATTATCTAATCAACCAATCACAGGGCAGTTGCTTCAATGCATTTAGGGGTGTGGTCCTGGTCAAGACAATCTCCTGAACTCCAAACTGAATGTCAGAATGGGAAAGGTGATTTAAGCAATTTTGAGCTTGCCATGGTTGTTGGTGCCAGACGGGCCGGTCTGATTATTTCACAATCTGCTCAGTTACTGGGATTTTCACGCACAACCATTTCTAGGGTTTACAAAGAATGGTGTGAAGAAGGGAAAACATCCAGTATGTGGCAGTCCTTTGGACGAAAATGCCTTGTTGATGCTAGAGGTCAGAGGAGAATGGGCCGACTGATTCAAGCTGATAGAAGAGCAAAGTTGACTGAAATAACCACTTGTTACAACCGAGGTATGCAGCAAAGCATTTGTGAAGCCACAACACGCACAACCTTGAGGCGGATGGGCTACAACAGCAGAAGACCCCACCGGGTAACACTCATCTCCACTACAAATAGGAAAAAGAGGCTACAATTTGCACGAGCGCACCAAAATTGGACAGTTGAAGATAGAAAAAAAATGTTGCCTGGTCTCGATAGAGTCAGAATTTGGCATAAACAGAATGAAAACATGGATCCATCATGCCTTGTTATCACTGTGCAGGCTGTTGGTGGTGGTGTAATGGTGTGGGGGATGTTTTCTTGGCACACTTTAGGCCCCTTCGTGCTAATTGAGCATCGTTTAAATGCCATAGGCTACCTGAGCATTGTTTCTGACCATGTCCATCCCTTCATGACCACCATGTACCCATCCTTTGATGGCTACTTCCAGCAGGATAATGCACCATGTCACAAAGCTTGAATCATTTCAAATTGGTTTCTTGAACATGACAATGAGTTCAATGTACTACAAAGGCCCCCACAGTCACCAGATCTAAACCCAATAGAGCATCTTTGGGATGTGATGGAACGAGAGCTTCGTGCCCTGGATGTGCATACCACAAATCTTCATCAACTGCAAGATTCTATCCTATCAATATGGGCCAACATTTCTAAAGAATGCTTTCAGCACCTTGTTGAATCAATGCCACATAGAATTAAGGCAGTTCTGAAGGCGAAAGGGGGGTCAAACACCCTATTAGTATGGTGTTCCTAATAATCCTTTAGGTGAGTGTACTTTATAGGGAACCTAAAGTGAGTTAACGCACTTCAGGTTAGATACTTACCCATGTCGAGGAAAGACTCTGGATTCCAAAGAGCCTTCAAGACCCTTGCACCATCTTGTCATTCCAGCACCGTCCCCCATTGAAGTTGTCCAACCTGCTAGGTTGAATACCTCTTGAACACTCCGCAGGCAGCCTTTGGGAGTACTTGCTTGCACAAGTACTTCCAAAGACAATTTCATCCATACTGCCCAAACGCAATAGTCCAGGCTCCCGCATGTGCCATATGAACGCACCTCTGACCACCTCCCTGAAGCTACTCAAGGACACAAGTACTTTCGAAGGCTGCCCTCAGTTAGGGCACGTTCACACTATGAGCGTTTGCAGGGTTTTTTAAACCAAGTTTTTTGGTTAGGGTTAGGCTTCAGTAGAGGGAGCCTCCAGTGAGAGAATAGGGTTAGGTTGG
Organism: Hyperolius riggenbachi; assembly: GCF_040937935.1. Classification (NCBI taxonomy): domain Eukaryota; kingdom Metazoa; phylum Chordata; class Amphibia; order Anura; family Hyperoliidae; genus Hyperolius; species Hyperolius riggenbachi. Next base: position 42,543,235 of record NC_090653.1, on the reverse strand, counting down.
GTTGCATTTTATGGGCCCTTTCACACCGGCTGCGGTTCATTCTGTTTTTGAAAATTCTTGTGATTTTCCAAATGCAAATTACAATTGGAATCGTGGGAATGCGATCATACTGAATACAGTTACGATTTTCTAAAAAGGCAATGGTAGTTCTGCTGCATTTTGATTGACCCCAACAGTGAAAATCGCAAAATGTGAAATGCAAAACACATTTGTGTTTCGCAGTTTTCGGTGTGAAAGAGCCCTATGATAGTAATAGCTAAGCAATTGGTTAGGTTGCACTTTCTGATAGTAGGACCTATAAATAATTGCAACTGGATACAAAATCTGACAAAGGGCCAGTGCGCACCAAAAACCGCTAGCTGCTCCGAAAATGCTAGCGGTTTTTTTAAGCTTTTTTTTCAGAGCGATTCTAGGCATGTTTAGAGCGATTTTCTAAACATGCCTAGCGTTTGTGTAGTTTTTTTTATATTTTGTTACAGTACAGCTGTAACTGAACAGCTACTGTAACAAAAACACTTGAAACATCGATTTGATCTAGCGCTTTTCAGAGCGATTTTCCGCTTTTCTATACTTTACATTGAGGCAGAAAAAAGCCTCAGAAATCCACAAAAGTGCTGCAAGACCAGAGTTTGCTTTTAGGGCTCTTTCACAGTGCGATGTTAAAGTCGCACGTTACAACATGTAACGCACAATAACTTACAGCAATGAAAAATCAATGGGCTGTTCACAGTGCAGACGTTGCGTTGGTGTCCAACGCTGCACGCTAAATGAAAGTGCTGCATGCTATGCGTTATACACGTTTTTAGCTGCATTAGACTGTTTGCACATGCTCAGTAATGTTTTGGTACTTTTCCGTTAGCCGGGCGCATCCGGCAGGTGGCGCTAATTACATTAAAAGTTCACATTAACACAAAAGTGTTAATGTAACCACTTGTCGGCAGGTGGAGCTAATAACATGAATACTTGACGTCACTTAACCTCCTTGGCGGTAACCCCGAACTTAGTTCGGGGTAAGCCGCGCAGGAGGTTTTCTCCGGCCCTGCTGGGCCGATTTGTTTAATTTTTTTTGCTGCACGCAGCTAGCACTTTGCTAGCTGCGTCAGCACACCGATCGCCGCCGCCCCGCGCTCGATTGCCGCTATCCGTCGCGCCGCACGCCCCCCGACCCCGTGCGCTGCCTGGCCAATCAGTGCCAGGCAGCGCTGAGGGGTGGTTCGGGACTCCCAATGACGTCCCGACGTTGGTGACGTCATCCCGCCCCGTCGCCATGACGACGGGGCAAGCCCTCCAGGAAATCCCGTTCTTTGAACGGGATTTCCTGATCGGAGATCGCCGAAGGCGATCGAAGAGGGCGGGGGGGGATGCCGCTGAGCAGCGGCTATCATGTAGCGAGCCCTGGGCTCGCTACATGATATAGGAAAAAAAAATTAAAAGAAAAACTGCGGCGCTCCCTCCTGGCAGATTTTTTTTATACCGCCGGGGGGGGGTTAAAATGTTAATGTTGCCGAATGTATAGTGTTTGAAGTGGCCGACTCGCTGCGGCCAAATGTATATTAAAAAAGTGAGTTAATTAAATGACAAATAAGCCGCCGGCTTCGTGTCTCGCTCTCCTCCCCCCTTGCCCTCTCTCCTATAGAACACTGGCATCCCAGGGGGGAGGGGGCACTCGTGTCCCCCCAGAGTCGTTCGTTGCAATAAAACAAGCAGGGAACGACTCTGGGGGGACATGCATGTCCCCCTCCCCTCCCAGAATTATATAGGAGAGAGGGCAAGGGGGGAGGAGAGCGAGACACGAAGCCGGCGATTTGATCTGTTACATTGCCGGCGGCTTATTTGTCATTAACTCACTTTAATATACATTTGGCCGCAGAGAGCCGGCCACTTCAAACAGTATACATTCAGCAACATTAGCATTTTAAGTGATGTCAAGTATTCATGCAATTAGCGCCACCTGCCGACAAGCGGTTACATTAACACTTTTATGTTAATGTGAACTTTTAATGTAATTAGCACAACCTGTCGGATGTGTCCGGCTAACGGAAAAGTATCAGGTTTTTTTTTAACGCATGCACGGTTTTCATTCTATCACTGTGCGACAAAAACGGCGCACCAAATGCAGGGCTAAATAACGTCCAAGGTATAGTCTTTCAATGCGTTGCATTAGGGGGCACGTTATGCGACCTTAACGTCGCATCAAACCGCTCTGGTGTGCACCAGCCTATTGCAATACATTAGCCAAGATGATTCCTCTCCCCCCGCGCGCAAGCGTTTTAAAACCCGCTCAGAACCGCTCTTGGCGTGTACTGGCACAAGGTTGCAAACATTTTCACCACACCAGGAAAGCTCTCTGGCAATCCAGACTCATCCCTCTACATAGGTGAGAATCTAAAGTGAAGCCTCAAATTGTTAGAGGATCAGCAGGACAGCCAGGCACTCTGCATAGCTGAAAATGAAATCCATATGTCAGCCTCCACCTCCCCCCTCACTTCAGGTGTGCATTATAAGCCAATTATCCCCGCCCCCCTCAGCCCACTTCCACCTGCACGTGAGGCTGATGAGGGCTGATTAGAGCGTATCTGGGGACTGACAGCCCCTGGAGACCACCTGCTATATATATGTCCCCTGTATGCCCACCACATCTTACCAATACAGATGTCCGCACACGCTCACCACCGGCTCCCGCGCCGTCTCCAGGCAGATATTACATTCATACGCCGCTCCGGGGATGCCCCCCGCCGCCGCCATGGCAACCGACAGACCGGAAAGCCGGGCGCAAGGCGGCGCTAGACGGGAGAGGTCGGGAATTCGATTGGGCGGGGCATCCCGAGACCGCCGCCTCCGATTGGCCAGCCCCTCAGCGGGACCTCGCCTCAGAGAGATTCATTGGTCGGGCTGGCTCCGCCCACGGCGCGTGATGCAACGCTGTGTAAACTCCAGAAGCTGCGGCCTGACTAGCTGGACGGGGGGACGAAGGCAGCTTTCTATTGGGCCTGTCATATTGTCGCCACGCCCCCTTTGAAGGCTTACATAATCACATGTCACTCGATCATAATGCGTTGGGTCGTATTTTGTTTTGGTTTTTTTTTGTTGTAAAAGAAAAAAACTTTATTGAGAAAACATACAAACAAGCAACGCAACCAGCTGTACGTTGGAGATCATTGTAGAAAGCAAATCAGGACGTTGCCAGAAATGGAATAGGTAACCCAGCAGATTACATCCCTGTCACGTGGGTGCTTTTGGTTTTGGGCATCAGGCAGCACTGCAGTCATGTTTGGCATTCTGTATTTACTTCAGGATAATTCTCACAGATTTGAATTGGAGCATGAGTGGAACTGTTGCCCATGGCAACAAATCAAGTTTAATCTGTTATTCCTATTATAACTTTGGCCAGTGTGTCGAAGTAACATAATCAATTTTTTTAAAATTCATATAGCGCCAACATCTTCTGTAGCGCTGTACAAAGTATACAGCAAACAGTGGGGGGTAGAGACGAGCTTCTAAGTGCTTGTTCTGTATTTTATATAAAACTGACGCATTACAACTGCGGACAGGGGGGGGGGGAACTCAACCTTGTCCGGCCTCGGCCATTGAATTCCACATTATTCCAATACTACCTCCTTCCATTCTACCTCCTTCCAGCTTAGAAGGAAGAAGTATCGGAGCCATGGAATGCGACAGCCAGAGGCAGAAATGCCTGTTCTGCTGCTTGCTTGTTCAGGGTCTATGGCTAAAAGTATTAGAGGCAGAGGATCAGCAGGACAGCCAGGCAACTGGTATTACTTAAAGGGAGGGTTCACAGAGAAATAAAAATACTAATCCACATATTTGGGGCTCCCTCCAGCCCATGGCTGGCAGGACGTGCCTTAGACGCCGCTCCGGAGGCTCCCGGTCTTCTCCGGTGGCTCACCCGACCTGGCCAGGCCGGCTTCCAGGTCGGGCTCTTCTGCGCTCCAATGTGCGTCTCATGCGGTCACACTGACGCCATTGGACGTCCTCCAGGCTGTACTGCGCAGGCGCAGTAGTTCTGCGCCTGCACAGTACAGTCCGTAGGACGTCCGATGATGTCAGCACGACCGCGTGAGACCCACTTCTTCAGGCAATAAAGCGGGGACAACAAACACAGCAATCAATGTGCAGTGAATTTAGCACCTCTGTTAACACAGAGGTGCTAGATTGTAGGGATTAGATTGTAGGGATTAGATTGTGAGCTCCTTCGAGGGACAGTTAGTGACAAGATATATATATACACTGTACAGCGCTGCGTAATATGTCGGCGCTATATATAAATCCTAAATAATAATAATAATAACCATCTCACTTATTCATTTCCCTTCGTATCTCTGACATACTACACCATATTGGGCTCTCGATTTCTCTCTTTTCTGGTAATCCGGGCAGTTGTGGCCTTCTGCACATGCACGGCCACGCACACACCCTGTGTCGCGCTTCTGGAGCGTTCTGCATCTGCACAGTAGTACTGTGCATGCACAGAAGGCAACGAGTGGCAGCGACTGACCGCATTACCAGGAGTTGTAGCAGGAGGAACTGAGGGGGACAACGATGGAGGCCCCAGTGCTCATGGGGCTGGAGGAAGCCCTAGGTAAGTATAAATAGTGGCCATCTTGTGTCCCACCTCGTGTCATGTGACTAAAACACGCTCCTCCTGGGTTGAAGGAGGAAGCTTCGCATGACGTGAAGTGGGACGAAAGGCGGAAGAAGACTGGAGCCTGAAAGAAACCACCCGGCAGCAATTGAAGACTGAAGCCTGGGTAAGTTTTTAACCCTCCCTCACCCGCCCAGCTGCTGCACCCTCCACCCGCCGGGCTGCTGTAGAAAAGGAGTGAAAACAGATCCGTTTGACCGGTGATCAGATCCGTCTTCACGGATCCAGTGAAGCGGAAACCAGATCCGCTTTACCGGATCCATTTGGCTGAAAATGCCAATGTGAACCGAGCCTAAAAGTTCGGGTCCACTTTAAGGTGAACTCTGTTGGTTATGCATGTCAGTCATGGCACCTTTTTGCTGTTTATAGCCTGTCGGGCATAAAAACAAAATCAATTCTTTATTTTTATCTGGTAAACAAGTAATAAGGATGCTAACCAGGCAATCCAAAATGTAATATCACTGTTACTTTTCTTGTTGACAAATGATCATTCCCCAGTTTACCTGATTCTTATTTGGTACACAAAAAGGAAGATGCAGGGCATGCTGGGTTGTCCTTTTTTGCTTCTCTACTTTCCCCTCAGACTTAACTAATGCAGCCTGATTGGCTGCGGCCTCTTTCCCTCCTGTTTTTCCCTCCTACACCTTTGTTCCTCTCTGATTGGCCAATATTTCTGATGCTGAGACAATGCGCTTTCTATAGTGAAAGGCGGGCAATGCATACACAATCAGGTAGGGTAGAGTAAGGGAGGAAATGACATCAGGGTTGACTTCAAAATAGCCACAGTTAAAATGGGAAATGCTAAGAAGGATTTTCTCTTTTTTTAATGTAGAAAAATCACTAAATTCAAAACGTGGACAGGGCAATATATATGTTATGTAAGTAGAGCAAGTATTTATCTACTTGTATATATGTTTTTTTTTTCTCAGATAGTATGGCTGACAGCTCCTATTTAAATAAGAGAAAATATGCACACACAAATGCATTCATGCATGAAAGAAAACAAAAATCCCCTTAAAGTAGAACTGAACATGCATTGTTTCCGGCATAAGTCTTGTTCTGTTCTGGGCTGCTCTCTTTTGTGGTGCTGGTGTTGAGAAAGTGGTGTGCATCCTCTAACTCTGTCCCCTGGTATTTTCTTCCCCTTTGATTCCAGGCTGTTCTTTTACATGCTGCACGCAATAACATCTGTGTGCATGTGCCTCATTGGGAGTGATCCAGAAGCAAGGAGGAGCTACAGCAGTATCAGAGCAGGTAAGAGGCAGGGAGGCCATCAGCACTGCTCATTAAAACGTGGTTGTCAACCATAAAATCAAATTCCATTTACCCACTGCTCTGTGTTTATTATGCGGTCTACAAACTCGCCCTTTGTAATGCTTGTGTGCGTAAGCAATACCGTCTGTTTACAAATCACAGGTGTAATGCTTGGGGGTTAAACTTTGACCACCCAGATCAGCAAGACTGGTAGCTGATTAATGGAAGAGGCTACACAGGCTGCCCAGAGCAACTGCAGCTCTGGGCTTCTGATATCGCTACAAATAATATGCAATGGCAGCGCAGTGCGATGTTGCGCTGCCCTTGCGATATCAAGCACTCAGACAGGTACAAGACAGGACTGTAGATTGGAGTGTAACTAGACAAGTAAGACACAATGGCAGCGCAGTGCGATGTTGCGCTGCCCTTGCGATATCAAGCACTCAGACAGGTACAAGACAGGACTGTAGATTGGAGTGTAACTAGACAAGTAAGACACAATGGCAGCGCAGTGCGATGTTGCGCTGTCCTTGCGATATCAAGCACTCAGACAGGTACAAGACAGGACTGTAGATTGCAGTGTCCAAACACACAGAGGGAAATACTCACTTCCCAAACAGTTCTCTGCTGCTTATATAAAGCCTGCAGGCTGCTTGTAAGCCAATAAGAAGTGCACACACACGTTACACCTAGTCTGCAGTAATCAATTAAGCAGAGGCTGAGCAAATTCAGCCAGTCATTGGAGAGGGTTTCAGTTGCATATAGACAATGGCTATATGGCCAGCAGGGGGCACAAGCATGCAGGATATTCCCTCTCATCTGCCCCCCTCCTTATATTGTCATTGTCTATATGCAACTGAAACCCTCTCCAACGACTGGCTGAATTTGCTCAGCCTCTGCTTAATTGATCACTGCAGACTAGGTGTAACGTGTGTGTGCACTTCTTATTGGCTTACAAGCAGCCTGCAGGCTTTATATAAGCAGCAGAGAACTGTTTGGGAAGTGAGTATTTCCCTTTGTGTGTTTGGTAAGTCTCAGAGCAGTTGGGGACAGGCTCCTGGGGGTGTCAGCTCCAGGGCTTGGCTGCGCTCACATATGGTGTTGCATGCTGGTTCTGGGGCCCGGGCAGTGAGAGTTCCCGGGGCCCCAGGCTAGCTTGTGCACCATTGTTTTTAATTTTTTTGCAGATTCCCATGCAGTTTAGTTAGGAGGGGGGCAGATGAGAGGGAATATCCTGCACGCTGGTGCCTCCTGCTGGCCATATAGCCATTGTCTATATGCAACTGAAACCCTCTCCAACGACTGGCTGAATTTGCTCAGCCTCTGCTTAATTGATTACTGCAGACTAGGTGTAACGTGTGTGTGCACTTCTTATTGGCTTACAAGCAGCCTGCAGGCTTTATATAAGCAGCAGAGAACTGTTTGGGAAGTGAATATTTCCCTTTGTGTGTTTGGTAAGTCTCAGAGCAGTTGGGGACAGGCTCCTGGGGGTGGCAGCTCCAGGGCTTGGCTGCGCTCACATATGGTGTTGCATGCTGGTTCTGGGGCCCCGGGCAGTGAGAGTTCCCGGTGCCCCAGGCTAGCTTGTGCACCATTGTTTTTATTTTTTTTGTAGATTGGAGTGTAACTAGACAAGTAAGACACAATGGCAGCGCAGTGCGATGTTGCGCTGCCCTTGCGATATCAAGCACTCAGACAGGTACAAGACAGGACTGTAGATTGGAGTGTAACTAGACAAGTAAGACACAATGGCAGCGCAGTGCGATGTTGCGCTGCCCTTGCGATATCAAGCACTCAGACAGGTACAAGACAGGACTGTAGATTGGAGTGTAACTAGACAAGTAAGACACAATGGCAGTGCAGTGCGATGTTGCACTGCCTTAGCGATAGCAAGCATTCAGACAGGTACAAGGCAGGACTATAGATTGGAGCGTAACTAGTAGCAACCACAGCTCACAGTCACGTCCACAGAAGCAGAGCAAGCAGGCTAACAACAGTCACCAGCAAGCATCCACCCAGGCAAAACTACAGGAAAGAGCGTAACTAATAGCAACTGCAGCCTATAGTTACGTTCCCAGAACTAGAGTAGCAGGAAAACTACCAGTCACCAATGTGGTGATGGCAGAATCCAAGCTATCTGGATAATGGACTTCACTGATCCGCCGCGGATGCAGCGAACATCCATCAAGCATGGAAACTAGGCAATAAACAATAATACAGAAAAATAATAAACGGCTCAACTAATGGATAAATATATACTGTATGTTATGTAAGTAGAACAAGTATTTATCTACTTATATACAGTATGTTTTTTGTTTTTTTTCCTGGCGTGCAAAATAAGTTTGCCTTCTTAAAACACAAGGAATTTGCGATAATTCAGGTTGGAGTGAGCATCTGATGTCTCCCAGTGCATCACTGCTGAATATGCAAATTATCTCTTGTTTTCCCTGTAAGCTAGCCACACCTCCAGAACCGCTGGAATGCAATGATGTGTCAGCTTGTTAATTGTACAGAGCCACAATAATCCAACATGCATACAGACTGTTTTGGATCATTCCAGCGGTTTTGGAGGTGTGGCTAGCTTACAAGGACAACAAGGGATAATTTGCATATTTAGCAGTGATGCATTGTGGGAGACATCCTATGCTCACTCCAACCTGAATTATCGCAAATTCCTTCCGTTTTAAGATTTTGTTTTGCTTAACATTTTAGTAAGAGGGCTTGTTGGTTCTTTTGTAGGGCTCAGCAAAGGGAAGGAGAGGGATGTTCCTCTAAGAAGAGAATCTCAACTTAAAGAGAAACTGAAGCGGGAATAAATCTCGCTTCAGTGCTTACAGTGGAGGAAATAATTATTTGACCCCTTACTGATTTTGTAAGTTTGTCCAATGACAAAGAAATGAAAAGTCTCAGAACAGTATCATTTCAATGGTAGGTTTATTTTAACAGTGGCAGATAGCACATCAAAAGGAAAATCGAAAAAATAACCTTAAATAAAAGATAGCAACTGATTTGCATTTCACTAAGTGAAATAAGTTTTTGAACCCCTACCAACCATTAAGAGTTCTGGCTCCCACAGAGTGGTTAGACACTTCTACTCAATTAGTCACCCTCATTAAGGACACCTGTCTTAACTAGTCACCTGTATAAAAGACACCTGTCCACAGAATCAATCAATCAAGCAGACTCCAAACTCTCCAACATGGGAAAGACCAAAGAGCTGTCCAAGGATGTCAGAGACAAAATTGTAGACCTGCACAAGGCTGGAATGGGCTACAAAACCATTAGCAAGAAGCTGGAAGAGAAGGTGACAACTGTTGGTGCGATTGTTCAAAAATGGAAGGAGCACAAAATGACCATCAATCGACCTCGCTCTGGGGCTCCACGCAAGATCTCACCTCGTGGGGTGTCAATGGTTCTGAGAAAGGTGAAAAAGCATCCTAGAACTACACGGGAGGAGTTAGTGAATGACCTCAAATTAGCAGGGACCACAGTCACCAAGAAAACCATTGGAAACACATTACACCGCAATGGATTAAAATCCTGCAGGGCTCACAAGGTCCACCTGCTCAAGAAGGCACATGTGCAGGCCCGTCTGAAGTTTGCCAATGAACACCTAAATGATTCTGTGAGTGACTGGGAGAAGGTGCTGTGGTCTGATGAGACCAAAATAGAGCTCTTTGGCATTAACTCAACTCGCTGTGTTTGGAGGAAGAAAAATGCTGCCTATGACCCCCAAAACACCGTCACCACCGTAAAGCATGGGGGTGGAAACATTTTGCTTTGGGGGTGTTTTTCTGCTAAGGGCACAGGACAACTTAATTGCATTAACGGGAAAATGGACGGAGCCATGTATCGTGAAATCCTGAACGACAACCTCCTTCCCTCTGCCAGGAAACTGAAAATGGGTCGTGGATGGGTGTTTCAGCACGACAATGACCCAAAACATACAGCAAAGGCAACAAAGGAGTGGCTCAAGAAGAAGCACATTAAGGTCATGGAGTGACCTAGTCAGTCTCCGGACCTTAATCCAATAGAAAACCTATGGAGGGAGCTCAAGCTCAGAGTTGCACAGAGACAGCCTCGAAACATTAGGGATTTAGAGATGATCTGCAAAGAGGAGTGGACCAACATTCCTCCTAAAATGTGTGCAAACTTGGTCATCAATTACAAGAAACGTTTGACCTCTGTGCTCGCAAACAAGGGTTTTTCCACTAAGTATTAAGTCTTTTATTGTTAGAGGGTTCAAAAACTTATTTCACTCAATGAAATGCAAATCAGTTGCTATCTTTTATTTAAGGTTATTTTTTCGATTTTCTTTTTGATGTGCTATCTGCCACTGTTAAAATAAACCCACCATTGAAATTATACTGTTCTGAGACTTTTCATTTCTTTGTCATTGGACAAACTTACAAAATCAGTGAGGGGTCAAATAATTATTTCCTCCACTGTATATTCAGCAGGGGCATGTGTGCCCCTGCTAAAACGCCGCTATCCCGCGGCTGAACGGGGGTCCCTTACCTCCCAAATCCCCTCCGTGCAGTGGGGGATCACTTCCGCATTGAGGCATGGCTAATGGCCACAGCCCTTCCTCACGCGCGTCTGTCAGCGCGTATCTCCGCCTCTCCCCGCCCCTCTGTCTTCCTTCGCTGAGAGGGGCGGGGGAGAGGCGGCGATGCGCTGCTGATAGACGGTGCTGAGAGGCAGGGCTGCAGCCGTTAGCCCTGCCTCAACAGCAGCAAAATCTACGACCAAGTTGGTCGTAGATTTTGCAGGGGTGGGTTTGGGGGTGAAGGGACCCCCGTTTAGCCGCGGGATAGCGGTGTTTTAGCAGGGGCACACATGCCCCTGCTGAATATAAGCACTGAAGCGAGATTTCTTCTCGCTTCAGTGTCTCTTAAAGGCACTTCTGGAAATTTGCAGTTGGCTGCACACTGAAATGAGAGAATATTTTTTAACTGCAAATTACAAAAACGATCTTGCAGAGCATTCATAGATTATTGTGTGCTTGTTCCGGTTGAATCACTGTGAAAGCTGTGAAGTTGAGACACCTTGCCTGGCAGCATTTCTCAGAATGAGGTCAGCAACGGCAGGTTGCATTATTGTCACTGCACACAGCTGCAGGCTTTCCTGCAAAGTTAAACAAGGTGAAATAACCTTTTAGAAGGAACTAGCCATTTTTCTTCAGAAAGTAAATATTGGCCTATGTCCCAGTGGGGCATGTGTCCTCTTTCTATTGGAGGAATGTATTTAAATAGGTGTAACAACTCCTAGTATTTCTTGCTGCAGGCATTGTAGATTAGCCCCAAGGAATCTACGTTGTTTGGGCAACCCGTGAGTACAAATGCTTGCTGTATATACAGGTATCTGCAATGTTCAAATGTATCAGCACACTGCTTTCAGAATGCTTGACGCTCTTTTTATTGGTTACCACACGCCTTGATGAAGGGGGACCCTGCGTGGCCCCCGAAACAATTGTTGACTTCAATATCTCTATGGAACGCATAGCTCAATAAAAAGAGCGTCAAGCATTCTGAAAGCGGTGTGCTGATACATTTGAACATTGTTTCTACTCGGGACAAGCCTACGTCCTAGTATCAAGAACCCGACCTACACTAGATGGTGTGCCCTCTATAACTTTCAAACTATACCGGTATCTGGACATGCTCTGTAGCACTTTTCACAGCAACCTTCTCTCCATTCACTATGGACCCATCGCTCACAAAAGTCCCTTTTTCGAAGGGACAGTCCCTCTTTTGGAACCAAATCCCTCTATCCTTCTCTCTTCCTCATTTGTTCCTTTTTTCAGGGCCGATTTATAATCTGTTTACATTTACACTCAACTTTATTAGGTGCACTTGTTCAATTGGACATGATAAATTGTACAAACATTATTCTTATAAAGGTGCCCATTTACGGTACAATTATTCACTAAATGCGACCTTTCGATGCGATTTCAATGATCGTAAGTAATCTGAAGGCAATTATTGAATGTTCTCATTTACTGAACGATTCTTTCTTCAAATGTAATCATATTTTACAATTTTCAGATCGATTTTAAGACGTAACTGCGCGATGTTTCATTGTTTTATTTGAGATCGCGGTGGAAGAAAATTATTGTAACAACTTAAAGAGAATCTGAAGCGAGTATAAAACTCGCTTCTTCTCTTATATTCAGCAGGACATGTGTGCCCCTGCCAAACCGCCGCCATCGCGCCGCACAACGGGGGTCCCTTACCCCCCAAATGCCCTCCTTCCTCACCGGGGATCGCGTCCTGGTGAGGCAGGGCTAATGGCCGCAGCCCTACCTCTCACGCATCTGTCAGCACGTATCTCCGCCTCTCGCCCGCCCCTCTCCATCTTCCTTCACTGAGAGGGGCGGGGAGAGGCGGAGATCTGCCGCTGATAGACGGCGCTGAGAGGAAGGGCTGCGTCTATTAGCCCTGCCTCTAGGAGCAGCAAAATCTACAACCAAGTTGGTCGTAGATTTTGCAGGGGGGAATTGGGGGGTAAGGGCATCTGGATAGCGGCGGTTTAGCAGGGGCACACATGCCCCTGCTATATATGAGAAGAAGCGAGTTTTTTACTCGCTTCAGTGTCTCTTTAAGACCAGTTGCTGTCTGTGAGGCGGGGCAGCCTTGCAGCAAGGTGAGCGTGCCATTTGTTGGTCACTACAGGGGTGACAGAGGTGATCCCACAATAGAACTTGCACTGCTGGGCCCCCATAGGGTGATGGTCCCCGTGTGGAATTAATACAGACGGATCGCACTATGTTTTTCTTCTTTTTCTTTTACCTTTTATATGTGCTGTGCCGTTTATAATCGATCCCCCCGGAGAACCTGGAAAACCACTGGCCTCTGAGTGAAGGAGGATGCAATATATGAGGACTAATACAGCAGGAACTATCAGGACTAATTCGTAAATATATGTAAAGGGGTAGTGCACTCTACAAGAATTTTGAAAACCATATTCTTATTAGATACAGCTGGCTAAACACTGGTCAATGTGCCAAGTTTTCTCTCAGATCATTATCTGATCAGAGAGGGCTATAACTGAACAAATCCGTCCACACGCTGCCGGGTGTCCCCATCTATGTCCCTTCCTATGCTGTAAAGGGCTTAAGCCATTAAAAATACTTCTTTTTACTGGCTATTTATGTTAAACAATATGAGCAGTGCTGAAATGCTGCATTCCCGCGGCAAAACGAGGGCTTTATACTCCCCAAATCCCCTGGGCAAGATTCCAGGACTTTCCAGGTGGTGGATTTTGCTGCCCGGGGAGGCAGAGCTTTGTGCTGTAGCTCTGCCTCTACTGACGTCAATCTCCATGGATCTTTGCCTCTTCCCGCCCCTCTCTGTGAAAGAAGAATGAGAATGAGACTCCAGAGCTACAGCGCAAAGCTCTGCCTCTAGCAGGAAGCGCTCCCTGATTTTTGCCCTGGGGATTTGGGGGGTATAAAGCCCTCGTTCTGCCGCGGGAATGCAGCGTTTCCGCACTGCTCATATTAACATAAATAGCCAGTAAAAAGAAGTATTTATTTTGGCTTCAGACTCTCTTTAACCACTTCAGCCTATCTGGACAGATATATTCGTCCAGATAGGCTGCACTGACTGCCGCTGGCCCCGCGTGCTCCCGCCGCCTTCCGCTGCCCCGGAGATCAATGAATGGAAACACAGTTCCCGATAATTGATCTGTCTCTGTAAGAAAAACCGACAGCTTTCTCTGAAAAGCCACAATTTTTCTATGTGTCACATCATCCCTGCAGTTCCTGTAAGCGATTGCGCTCAACTGTAAGTTTCCCTCCTCTTTTTTTAATTTTCTCTGAAGAGTATCAACATGGGGGTCTCAAAACAACTGTCAAATGACCTTTAGACAAAGATTGTTCACCATCATGGTTTTAGGATACAGAAAGCTGTCTCAGAGATTTCAGCTGTCTGTTTCCACATTTAGGACCATACTGAGGAAATGGAAGACCACAGGTTCAAGTTAAGGGTTGAAGTGGCAGACCAAGAAAAATCTCGGATAAACAGGCGAGACGAATGGTGAGAACAGTCAGTCAACCCACAGACCAGCAACAAAGACCTACAACATCATCTTGCTGCAGATGGAGTCACTGTGCATTGTTCAACCATTCAGCGCACTTTACACAAGGAGATGCTGTATGTGAGAGTAATGCAGAGGAAGCCCTTTCTCCACCCACAGCACAAACAGAGCCGCTTAAGGTATGCTAAAGCACATTTAGACAAACCAGCTTCATTTTGGAATAAGGTGCTGTGTACTGATGAAACTAAAATTTAGTTATTTGGGCATAACAAGGGGCGTTATGCATGGAGGAAAAACAACACAGCATTACTAGAAAAACACCTGCTACCTACAGTAAAATGTGGTGGTTCCTTCATACTGTGTGGCTGTGTAGCCAGTGCAGGGACTGGGAATCTTGTCAAAGTTGAGGGACGCATGGATTCCACTCAGTATCAGCTGATTCTGGAGACCAATGTCCAGGAATCAGTGACAAAGCTCAAGCTGTGCCGGGGCTGGATCTTTCAACAAGACAGCCACCCTAAACACTGCTCAAAATCCACTAAGGCATTCATGCAGAGGAACAAGTACAACGTTCTGGAATGGCCATCTCAGTCCCCAGACCTGAATATAATTGAAAATCTGTGGTGTGAGTTAAAGAGAACTGTCTATGCTCGGAAGCCATCAAACCTGAATGAACTAGAGAAGTTTTGTAAAGAGGAATGGTCCAAAATACCTTCAACTAGAATCCAGACTCTCATTGGAACCTACAGGAAGTGTTAAAGGGAAGGTTCAGGGAGGGGATTAAAAAAAATAAAAATAAATTTCCACTTACCTGGGGCTTCCTCCAGCCCGTGGCAGGCAGGAGGTGCCCTCGCCGCCGCTCCGCAGGCTCCCGGTGGTCTCCGGTGCCCGACCCGACCTGGCCAGGCCGGCTGCCAGGTCGGGCTCTTCTGCGCTCCATTTCCTGGGACTTCTGCGTCCCACGCCGGCGCGCTGACGTCATCGGACGTCCGCCGGGCTGTACTGCGCAGGCGCAGTAGTCCCAGGAAATGGAGCGCAGAAGAGCCCGACCTGGCAGCCGGCCTGGCCAGGTCGGGTCGGGCACCGGAGACCACCGGGAGCCTGCGGAACGGCGGCGAGGGCACCTCCTGCCTGCCACGGGCTGGAGGAAGCCCCAGGTAAGTGGAAATTTATTTTTATTTTTTTTAATCCCCTCCCTGAACCTTCCCTTTTAAGAGGCTGTAATTTCTGCAAAAGGAGGATCTATAGTTATTTGGGTTGAAAAAAGACATACGTCCATCGAGTTCAACCAGAGAACAAAGTACAACACCAACACCAGCCTACTCCCTCACATATCCCTGTTGATCCAGAGGAAGGCGAAAAACCCTAGGCATGGTCCAATTAGCCCAAAAAGGGGAAAAAAAACCTTCCTGACTCCAGATGGCAATCAGATAAAATCCCTGGATCAACATCATTAGGCATTACCTAGTAATTGTAGCCATGGATGTCTTTCAATGCAAGGAAAGCATCTAATCCCCCTTTAAATGCAGGTATAGAGTTTGCCATAACTACTTCCTGTGGCAATGCATCCCACATCTTAATCACTCTTACTGTAAAGACCCCTTTCCTAAATAAATGGCTAAAACGTTTTTCCTCCATGCGCAGATCATGTCCTGTATTCCTTTGAGAAGGCCTAGGGACAAAAAGCTCATCCGCCAAGCTTATATCTACTAAATATTGATTACATTTTTTGTGGTGCCCAAATGTATGCACCTGCCTAATTTTGTTGAAACCATTATTGCACACTTTCTGTAAATCCAATAACCTTCATTTCATGTCTCAAATATCACTGTGTGTGTCTCCTATATGATATATTTAACTGACATTTTTTATCGTAACAACCAATGATTTATACAGGACAATCATAAAAATTAACAAGGTTGCCAAAATTTCGCATCGCACTGTATGTGTCCCTTGACTAAACACTAAAGGGCCAAACTCTGGGGCCTCCTTGGCACATACCTTGTGTGGCCACTAGAGGCCTCTAGCGTTTGACCTCTAGAGTTTGTCATGTGACAAAGGCGCCCTGGTAGAGAAGAGACAGGAAGAAGCCCATCAGTGGGCAGAGAGAAGACACAGCAGAAAGCGCAGGTGGATAGGTGAGAGTAGCTCCGCTGCTGCGTCGGTGGTCCAGAACTCAAACGCTGCTAGCAATGCACTCACGACTGCCGATCAATGGAAATCTTCTGTCTAGCTCTATCAATCAAACTGAACGATTTCATCAAAAATCGATCGAGCTTCATTTGCAGGATCAGTTATTAGCAGATTCCATTAAATGATTGAATCGGTCGGATATCATTGTAAGAAACTGGCTGGTGTGTGGCCACCTTTACTTTTTCTTTATTATTCAATTAATAGATCAGCCGTACAGGTCCAAGGCACGGTTTCTGCTCCAGAATGTATGTCCTTCTGAATTCTTTTACAGCCTAACGTGCGTTTCGCTGCTCGCTGGCTGCTTCATCAGAGGCAAAACTCGTGTCAGTAGCACCATTTACATTCACAGAGCATATGGTTTAAATAATCACATACAAAGCTCCGCATCAGGATCCCTCGTGAGAATGGTGGATTATTTTGCACTCACCAGGAATGTAGATCTGCTGCCTATCGGTGCGTCACACCGGCGTACCACGTGCATCCATGTGCAAACTAACGCACACCAGCACACTCCTTCCTCTGTCGGTTGTTGATCTTGTGAGTCTTCAGCTACATGCACTGTTGAACGAGCGAGAATCTGCTTGGTGTTTAAAGAGACTCCGTAACAAAAATTGCATCCTGTTTTTTATCACCCTACAAGTTCAAAAAGCTATTCTAATGTGTTCTGGCTTACTGCAGCACTTTATACTATCACTGTCTCTGTAATAAATCAATGTATCTTTCCCCTGTCAGACTTGTCGGCCTGTGTCTGGAAGGCTGCCAAGTTCTTCAGTGTTGTGGTTCTGCTATGAACTCCCCCTTCCAGGCCCCTCTATGCACACTGCCTGTGTATTATTTAGGATTAGAGTAGCTTCTCTCTTCTCTCTTATCTTTTACAAGCTGGATAAATCGTCCTCTGAGCTGGCTGGGCTTTCACATACTGAAGAATTACAGACAAGGGCAAAGCTGTTTGCAGGAAGAAAAGAGCAGCCTGAAACTTCAGTGCATGAGAACAGGGGGAAAGAAACACACAAATGATCTCTTGAGATTCAAAACGAAGGCTGTATACAGCCTGCTTGTGTATGGATGTATTTTCTATGTGTGGATATACTGTACATCAACCTACTTCCTGTTTTGGTGGCCATTTTGTTTGTTTATAAACAAACTTTTTAAAACTGTTTTTAACCACTTTTAATGCGGCGAGGAGCGGCGAAATTGTGTCAGAGGGTAATTGGAGATGTCCCCTAACGCACTGGTATGTTTACTTTTGTGCGATTTTTTTTTTTTTTTTTTTTTTACAATACAGATTCTCTTTAATGACTTTACATGCATATGCTGCACATTCATTTTTGGCTATACTGGCATGCATAACAGACTGTACATGCATGAAAAATGGCACCAATTGAGTGGTGGACATTGACTTATATTAGGAGAGGAAATTAACCCTCACTTGTCCTCTGGTGCTGAGTCTGACTGTTCTGGCCGCTCTGGTAGTGCTTAGTGCTCAAAGCTCAGTCTGTTCTTCCTAATGATATATTTGATCTGGCTTGTTCTGACTTCATCTGTTCTTCTGACCTTGTTACCGACCTTGGCCTGAATATAGACTCAGTTTTGCCTGCTGCCTGTCCTGATCTCCGCCTGTTTACCGACTTTGCCTTGAATACCTCCAGCCGGGAACTCAACTTACCTGACGACTTTGGTTCACCTGTCAAGTCTCCCAGGTGTGGTCTCGCCTTTTCTCTTCCTCTTCAGTGGGGTAACATAAGGGATCGCAACCAGGTAGCTACTAGCAGCAAAGCAGTTTATTGCCCAGAGTGTTGGCCCATTGCTCCTCATTTAGCATTTTGGTCACGACAAGAGGTCAGTTAACTTCCTTATCTTGGGAGAGCACTTAAAGAAGAACTGTAACCAAGGATTGAACTTCATCCAATCAGTAGCTGATACCTCCTTTCCAATGAGAAATCTTTACCTTTTCTCAAATAGGTCATCAGGGGGCTCTGTATGGCCCTCCCACAGTGTGATGTCAGCACCTAGGTACTGACATCACACTGTGGAAGTCTTGTTGCATTGTGGCAAATAACAGCTGTTTCCAACTGCCAAAAAAGCAGCAACTTCTTCCACAGACATCACCTGCCAGCAGTAAAAAATGTTGGCATGTTATACATTTCAGAATGTAAATCAGGGAGAGGAAAGCTTTTACAATGGGCAAACACTGATTAAATCATAGTAGTACAGGTTAAGGGCTCTGCCTCTGACACAGGAGACCTGGGTTCTTATCTTTGCTCTTCCTGTTCAGTAAGCTAGCACCTATTCAGACAGGAGTTCTTGGGCAAGACTCCCCAACAGTGGCTGGATAGTGTGCTGGTTAAAGGCTCTGCCTTTGACATGGGAGACCAGGGTTCGAATCCTGGCTAGCATCAGTACCTATTCAGTAAGGCGTTCAAGGCAAGACTCCCTAACACTGTAGGGTGGCCTCTTGAGCGCATTCCCAGTGGCTGCAGTTCTTGAGTATTTTGAATCCAACAGGAGAAAAGTGCTATACAAATGTTCGGATCGGATTCAGATAACACTGCTGCTGCCTATAGTGTGTGTCTTAGTGGCTACAGCTCTGGCGCTTTGAGTCCTCCAGGAGAAAAGCACACTATGTGTTATTTATCTTGTCGCAGTAATAGTGTAACTTGTGGTATTGCTGGCGGAAGTAAGGGTAATATTGCCTGTGCTGTCTGTAATATTACCACGGTTGTATGCATCTTCTCCTCGTGTAAGTAAACTATATTACAAACATTAGCTTCAGTGGCAGAATGCACATGTAACAATTTCCGTACATTACAAGTGTGAACTCTCCCTTACTTACACATCTGGTCACATGCTCATATTACTTCTGTTTTTAACCACTTGACCACTCCAATTGGTGCTCCCCTTATGGACCAGAGCAATTTTCACATTTCAGCGCTCCTCCCATTCATTCACTAATCATTTAATCGCTACTTCTCACACCAAAATGAACTAAACCTTGTTTTTCTGTCACCAATTAGGCTTTCTTTGGGTGGTACTTTTTGCTAACAGTTATTTTATTCTATATGCATTTTAACGGGAACAATAAGAAAAAAATGGGAGAAATGTGTTATGTCTGTTTTCAGCCATTATACTGTAGTGTTCAAATAAAACCTGCTACCGTGAGCAGTACACGGGAAGTGCTGTCTGTGGTTTTACTTTAACTTTGTCAATGATCACCGGCATCTCACTGATGTTGGTGATCATTGATCACAGGCACTTTGATCGATGAATGGAAACGTGTCCTCCCATTCACGGATCAGTCTACTAACTGGTGGCAACGAGAATGAGCACGCAGCATGCGATCGCAGCAAGGTACATATATCTACACCCCTGGAGCTATGATGATCTTTCAAGGGGTGTAGATATATTCCAATAATCTAAAAAGAAATCTGTGTAAGCTAACAGCCCCCAACAGCCTGCTTCCTTACAGCCACTCATAGCACTACTGGTGTCCGAGTGGGATTGCTGAGTTCTGGCTCATGAGGAATTATCCACTGTTGTATTACAGGGTACTTTATAGGACAGCCTTTCTCTACCTTTTTAACCTGGAGGAACCCTGAAAATAATTAGGGATGGGACGAATCCACAATTTCTTCGAATACGAATCTAAAAAGGTTCTCGAATATCTCAAACCTTTGGAATCCCGCATCTAACGAATCCTGCGATCCGTGGAATAGTTGCCCACAGTATAGGTAGGCAGGCTAGGTGCTCACACTATAGGTAGCTAGGTAAAGGTGCCTTCAGTATAGCTAGCTAGGCATAGGTGCCTTCAGTATAGCTAGCTAGGTATAGGTGCCTTCAGTATAGCTAGCTAGGTATAGGTGCCTTCAGTATAGCTAGTTAGGTATAGGTGCCTTCAGTATAGCTAGTTAGGTATAGGTGCCTTCAGTATAGCTAGTTAGGTATAGATGCCTTTAATAAAGCTAGCAAAGCATAGGGGCCTTTAGTATAGCTAGCAAGGTATAGGGGCCTTCTGTAAAGTTAGTTAGGTATAGGGGCCCTCAGTATAGCTAGTTAGGTATAGGGGCATTCAGTATAGCTAGGTATAGGGGCATTCAGTATAGCTAGGTATAAGGGCATTCAGTATAGCTAGTTAGGTATAGGGGCCCTCAGTATAGCTAGTTAGGTATAGGGGCATTCAGTATAGGTAGGTATAAGGGCATTCAGTATAGCTAGTTAGGTATAGGGGCCCTCAGTATAGCTAGTTAGGTATAGGGGCCCTCAGTATAGCTAGTTAGGTACAGGGGCCCTCAGTATAGCTAGTTAGGTATAGGGGCCCTCAGTATAGCTAGTTAGGTATAGGGGCCCTCAGTATAGCTAGTTAGGTATAGGGGCCCTCAGTATAGCTAATTAGGTATAGGGGCATTCAGTGTAGCTAGTTAGGTATAGGGACCCTCAGTATAGCTAGTTAGGTATAGGGGCATTCAGTGTAGCTAGTTAGGTATAGGGACCCTCAGTATAGCTAGTTAGGTATAGGGGCATTCAGTGTAGCTAGTTAGGTATAGGGGCAGTGTAGCTAGTTAGGTATAGGGACCCTCAGTATAGCTAGTTAGGTATAGGGGCATTCAGTGTAGCTAGTTAGGTATAGGGGCAGTGTAGCTAGTTAGGTATAGGGACCCTCAGTATAGCTAGTTAGGTATAGGGGCATTCAGTATCACTAGGGGGAACAGAGGAGGAAACAAGAGGTCTGCGGCTCTGCGCTAGCGGCAGGTAGGGAATCCAGGGCAGGTGTTAGGTGAGCCAATGCTCACATCTATGCAAGGGGCGAGCGGAGGAGGCGCGGGGGGGTCGGAAGAGGACGAGCGGGGGATCGGTGGTTGCGCGGGGATGCAGCGGGATTCGGCGGATTCGTTAGGGGGGAAATGGCGTCGGGATTCGAATCCACGAATCTCGAATATTTCTCAATATTCGAGGGATTCGTGGATTCGCCGTCCCACCCCTAAAAATAATTTTTGGATCTCAAGGAACCCCTGCATTTATTTTGCAGGAGGCATAGACTTTAAAGGGAACCTAACTGAGAGGGATATATGTATTTGCTTTTAAACAATACCAGTTGCTTGTCAGTCCTGCTGATCTCTTTGGCTGCAGTAGTGGCTGAATCACACACCTGAAACAAGCATGCAGCTAATCCAGTCTGACTTCAGTCGGAGCACGTGATCTGCATGCTGGTTGAGGGGCTGTGGCTAAAAGTATTAGAGACACAGGATCAGCAGGAGAGTCAAGCAACTGGTATTATTTTAGAAGGACAAATGCATATCCTTCTCAGTTTAGGTTCTCTTGAAAAGAAAGTGTGGCTGTTTATGTCACTACCACCTATTACAGTGCGCCTCATTATACTGTCTCCCTATTCTAGTGCATTTAATGAATCTGCTTCTTTTTACAGTATCCCCTATTATAGTGTGTTCTCTCATATTTCACCTACGATGGGGGAAAATGCCAGAGAACCCCTGCAGAGTACTGAAGGAACCCTGTAGATCCAGAGAACCCTGGGTGAGAAAGCCTGTCATAGGAGATCTATCTCGTTCAAACATCATCTAATCTAAGTATGTCTACACAGATGACAACAAGCTCTGCTCACATTTGGCTGGAGTTTGGCTTTTAGAAATGTTCTAAACTGTCTTTTTTTTTTAATTCTAGAGTTGTAGTCCTGTGACCACACATAGTCTCTGACTATTTCTGAATACCGGCTGGTATGGGCAAGGACCCACCCACAGATTTTATGCTGCAGCAAAGTCCCCATTGTCTGGAACTCAAGCAACCGGAAGTCTCAAGTAACCGGCATGCCTGAGGCATAACGGCGGATGTGTTTTTTTGTTTTTAATTTTAATTTTTTTTTGAGGGGGGTTGTACCTGGGAGACCAGTGTACCTAGTCCTTTGCATTCCTCTGGGACATAGACAATCGCTTCCCCTTGCAGACTTGTCAGCAGAGTAAGTACTATGTGCTGCCTCCCCCTGCCTGGACTCAGCCTTGTCCACAGGGGCATAATTACAATATGAGCTGGCGTGAAAAGGCCCTGCCCTGCCGCCGAGAGCAAGTGATGTGTAACATTCCTGCTCTGCATTACATACAGAAGTTTACGTTTCCCCCCCGCACTGGGCCCTCAGTGACTGCGTGGGTCGCTGGGGCTATAGTTACGCACCTGCTTGTTGGTGCTTCATACCCATCTTCTTGAGTCCTCTACTTACATCCTCCGGTGTCACTGTGATCATGTGATGCAGGAGGCAGGATGCTGAGGAGGCGTGGGAAGCAGGAGGTGTGGTCATGTGATGCAGGATGCTGAGTAGGCATGGGAATCAGGAGGTGTGGTCATGTGATGAAGGAGGCAGGATGCTGAGGAGATGCAGGAAACAAGAGGTGTGGTCATGTGATGCAGGATGCTGAGGATGCGTGGGAAGCAAGAGGTGTGGTCATGCGATGCAGGAGGTGTGGTGTGATGCAGGATGCTGAGGAGGCACAGGAAGCAGGAGGTGTGGTCATTTGATGAAGGAGGTGTGGTCATGTGATACAGGATGCTGAGGAGGCATGGGAAGCAATAGGTGTGGTCATTGGTGCAGGAGGCTGGATGCTGAGGAGGTGCGGGAAGCAGGAGGCGTGGCCATGTGATGAAGGAGTTAGGATGCTGAGGAGGTGTGGGAAGCAGGAGATGTGGTGTGATGCAGGAGGCAGTATGCTGAGGAGGCACAGGAAGCAGAAGGCGTGGTCATGTAATACAGGAGGCAGTATGCTAAGGAGGCACAGGAAGCAGAAGGTGTGGTTATATGATGCAGAAGGCAGGATGCTGAGGAGGTGCAGGAAGCCGGAGGTGTGGTCATGTGATGCAGGAGACAGGATGCTGAGGAGGTGCAGGAAGCAGGAGGTGTGGTCATGTAATGCAGGAGGTAGGATGCTAGAAGCAGGAGGTGTGGTCATGTGATTCAGGAAAAAATGTGTGAGACGGTAAACGTAAAAGGAATATAAGCGGAACAACTGATGGACCTGTACACAGGAAACATAGTGCTTACATTGCAAATTATCACATAGTGGATAGCACTCTCACCTTGCACAGCTGTGGTTTCAATCCCAGCCAGGGTACTACGTGCACAAATAAGTTTGTTTGTTCTCCCTGTGTCTACGTGGGTTTCCTCCGGGCACACGTGTTTCCTCCCACATCCAGTAAAAACATACAGACAAGTTAATTGGCTTCTCCCTAGATTCTTGTCATGACCACTTCTATAGCACAAAGACTTGAAAGGAGATTTGATGATTTGAACGCAGAGCTTCCTCTCTGCTCTAAAAGATAAGCAACAGCATAATAACCCTAAAAGATAAACATTTCATTGTTACAGCAGATACAAACCCTGCAATTCATCTGCAGCGTATCTACTTCCTGCTTTCATGAAAGCAAATATAGGGTTAACATCCTGTGTTTTTAGAAATTAGCTGATCTGCCAAGGGAGCCAGCTGACACAGCTGAGAGATCCAATTACAGTTGTGATTAGTCAGATATGAGGGGGAATAAGACAGACTGAACTCTCTAAATACACACAGGGTGCATTTCTCTCTGTTTTCCTTCTGTCCTGTGCAAGAGTTCAGGTCCACTTTAAAGGACATCTGAGACTTAAAAAAACAAAGTGAAATGCAGTGCCTGCTTTGTATTAGTAATGTCCAGAATGGCGGCAAGCAGAGAGGGCACAGCATGGTACAGAAGGGAATTACTAACGGAGGCAGATACTGCATTTCACTTCGGTTTTTTGTCTCGGATTAAATGCGTTTGATCGCAGCCCCATGTATGGTGCAGGACTATTGCCTGGACCAATCAGAGAGGGATGCTTTTCCTAGGTTAATCAGCTCGGTAGAAAATTGCTGCAGTGTTTGTTGGGTGACCTGGGCGTTGCTGTTTTAAAGAATAGGAACAGCACTTTTATTTCTGTGTGTGTGAAAAAAGATTGTGCCTATAGTATGTGTCAGCAGTCCACAAAGGGTTGATAAGATTACGTAGTTTGACTGAACCTCACCCCTGTAGCACCTCCCACACTTCATTCAGCCTATTTAATGTCCTCAGGTGATAAATAGTGGAGATAGGTTGGTTGTGCAATAGCTCCACTCACCTTACAGCAATCCTCACTCTATTGTGTTTTTACCCATGTGACAGCAGTCACCTTTTAAAAAACCAATAAGAAAGGCATTTGCTGGATCAGTTACGTTTTCCAACCTTTTGAATCAACCTCATAGTGTTTTTAAAGTGGAGCTGAACTCTTGCACAGGACAGAAGAAAAACATAGGGAAATGCACCCTGGATGTATATAGAAAGTTTAGCCTGTCTAATTCCCTCTCACCTGTGTCTAATCACAAGTTGTAATTTACCGGTAATCCCCTAGCTGTGTCAGGTGACTGCCATGGCAGACGAGCTCATTTGAAAACAGAGGGTGTTAACAATATGTCTACTCCCTTAAAAGCAGGAAGTAGACAAACTGCAGATTTATTGCAGGATTTGTATCAGCTGTAAGGCCTCGTTCACATTGCATTCCGTTCGCGTTAGCTTTCGCGTTGGGGTTATTTTGTAGCAATTTTTTTTTCCAATTCCCGGTGCTTGGGTGGGCGTTCCGTTTTTGGGAAAAGCGCTTTTCGAAGCGTTTTTCCCGAGCGTATTTTTAATTCGTCAGGAAGTGAACTCTTTGACTCGGAGAATAATAAATACAATGTATTTATACTTACAAACGCTCACGCGATTTTGTGAGCGTTTTGCGTTTCTCCTATACCTCCCATTGAGGCGGAATCGCCCCAAAAATGGTCCACGCACTGCTTTGCTGACCACACAGTGCACTACTTACGCTGCTATGAACCTTCTCATAAACATTTATTGCACAAGAATTTGGGGGGCGATTTTTAAAATCTCTCGTACGTGAAAAAAGGCCAAAAACGCCTCCAGTGTAAACGTGCCCTCACAAAGAATGTTTTTCTTTTAAAGGTTATTATGCTGTTGCTTATCTTTTAGAGCTGAGATTCTGAGTTCAGGAACCCTGTAGTGAATCCAATACTATATACTGAAAGAGAATTGTGTTGAAATCTGAGTAGAGCAGTGTCCTTGCTATGTTCCCCCTCCCCCCACCTTTTTCTGGTGAGTCTCCTTTTTTAAGGTGGCCACACACACGATACAATAAAATGATCTGATTTTACAGCAATTCGATAAAAAAAAAAATAGTTTTTACAGAAAAAAAATTAAAGCTTTTTTTTCTTTTTTTAATTCAATTGAAAATTCCGATCGGATTTCCCGTTTTTTCTTTTTTCAATTTTTCCTGAATGGGAGTGTCGGAAATTTCTGATTGATAGTGTATGGTGTGTTGTAGATTGTCAATTTCGTAATGTAGAGACGCAAGCAATTTTTCAATCATTGTTTTTTTTCATTTGTAATGTAGTAAAGCACTCAACAACTATCAGTGATTCATACAATGTATAGATAAATAGTATAATATGCAATAAACAGCAGCATAAGACCACTTTTGTTATAGATCATATAGTCCAGCATAAACAGTCCACTACGCTGACACCAAAGTAGTGTAAAATCCGCTCAGCAGATCCTATTGCTGATTGGTTATGATCAGCACAAATAGCTCAATGACAGAATGAATCCTCACGATCCTTAGCACTTCTTCCTAGTGATGACTCAAAACAAACACAGAAATGCACATAGAAATGCGGAGCCTCAGGTACGGTGGTGGAGAAGCTGATCTCGGAGCAGCGGCGGTGAGGACGTCCTATGGACTTTTATATGCGCATTAACTTTTATTCAATGTGAGTGCACTACTGTACAATTGTTTTAGCTATTAAACGGTATGACGCTATGGTTGCTTGTGCTTTGGGTTTTTAAGGAAGCTGTATCGCACATAGGGGAGATAAGGCTGAAGACTGCATAGATAAAAAGTGTTTGAAGCTGGTCTGTCGCTGGGTCAGCAAATGCATCTGGTGACCGTGTTCAAATTTGCACACTAAGGAGAGTTACTGCACAGGGTGAGCACAGTGACTTTTACACTGGTGAAGGAAAAAGTGTCATCAGTAAGAAACAGGATTATGCAATGTGCATTTCTGTGTTTGTTTTGAGTCATCACTAGGAAGAAGTGCTAAGGATCGTGAGGATTCGTTCTGTCATTGAGCTATTTCTGCTGATCGTAACCAATCAGCAATAGGATCTGGTGAGCGGATTTTACACTACTTTGGTGTCTGGATTGGTGTCACCGCAGTGGACTCTTTATGCTGGACTATATGATCTATAAGAAAAGTGGTCATATGCTGCTGTTTATTGCATATTATACTGTTTATCTATACATTGTATGAATCACTGATAGGTGTTGAGCGCCTTACTACATTACAACTGTTACAGATATAGGGCGGTAATACCCCTCCCACAGTATAGCGGACCATCTAGACAGTGTTACACTTGTCCCAGATAATGCTAGGATCACATTCCAGGGGAGCGCACACACCATACAATTGTTTTCTTTGATATTGTTTCTTTTTTTCATAATGGGGAAAAAGTGAACACACGGTCAGATTTTTCAAATGTTACAATCAATCAGGAAAATTTATTGCAAATCTTGAATTGAAAAGAAATGTAAAAAATTGTATGGTGCGTGGCCACCTTTTACAGAGACTGATTTGATTCCAAGACAGCAGTGAACACACAAGGCAGTTCTCTTGTCTCTGCACACAGCTCTCATCAGAAGATAGGGATTGAGGAGGAAGAGGAGCAGGGAGATCAGAGCTGAATATTCTGTCACACTATAGTCAAATTTCAGCAATTTTCAGCTGGTAGGATGAGGAAAAGGAAAATGTCTACAGGGCGAGATACAGAAACAGTACTTACCCGTTGTACCCCTACCCCACCCCCTTCCATGTCCCCCATGTCTCCTTGCTTTGGCAACGCCTGTATGGATCTTGGTCATGCCAATAAAGCTATTTTGATTGGATTCATTTAATCAGATGGTGCGGACCCCATATTGGTTGACACTATAAGATGGGGCATATTACATTTTCTAGAACTGACTGTATTCAAACTGAAAATAAAATATTAGTGTGGAGTTCCCCTTTAATGTTAGCTATTTTGCTCCCGGCTCACTGCAGACAAGTGTTGCAAGCAAGGCCATTGGCTATTAGGAGTTCATCTCGTGCCGCCATGTTACGTCCGCACACTATTCCGAAGCCTAAAGGGTTACAGGAAGAGAGCAGATGCCTCCGCCAGAGCTGCGTTGGGTCATCACAGATTGAGAACATCAGAGATCAGGGACCACAATGCCTTGCTCTCCTCTAGGACCTGATAGGCAGAACTACATTGCCCATAATGCATTGTTATGGTGGCTCCTCCCTCTCAGTGACTGTGCCTCTCCATCCATCTGCAGATTGAAGTGGGCATCTCAGTGGTCTTCCTCACCTCCTCTTGTTGTGCATGGGTTTCCCTCTATAAGCCTCATCTTGCCTGTGCCTCTGCATTCTGGATTTGTGTTGTGCAATCTGCTGTATACTGCTCCCTCCTCTGTCCCCTCCCCACCATCTCCCTTTCCCTCCTTTTCCCTGCTGCACATCCCACTGCCTGTGCTGTCATTGTATGTAGTGTCTTCTCTTCCTGCCTGCACATCCATTCCTCCCACCTGATCCTCTCTTCCTCCCCATCTTCCTGCTCCTACCTCCCTTCCCTGCCTCATCCCCATCCCTCTGTCCCGCTCTCCCACCCGTCCACCCCCAGCATCGCTCTGCCTACTCAAGGCCCAGAGATAGCAGCTCCTGGAACCTTCCCAAGTGTTGGATCCGGGAGGATCATCTATCCAGTTAGTAATGGGGATATTATGGCTATTGGACTGGGACAGTTATATGTGCATCCCGGGGAGGGGGGTTAAATGATGGAGCTTTAGAAATCCATGGAGGGTAGCCGGAAAAGTTAGAATGAAACTACTAGAGGATGCTGGAATGGGGTTCTGCAGGGATATTGGGGAGAAAACGAGGGACACTATCCCAGTGGTAGGTTGTGAGTGAGGGGGAACTTCGGGATACACCTTACATGGTTGGGTTTTAGAGGCACAGGAGAGGAGGATGTGTAGGCGGGCAGACCTATAGCTTGTTGAGGAACTTCATGATCCAGCACACCTTCTTGAGGAACTACAAGGGCTACCATATCCAGTTGAACTACGTAAGCTAATGGACCTTTATTAAAGTGTAACCGTCGGGCATAAAATCAAAAATCAATTCTTTATTTTTATCTGGTAAACTAGTAATAAGGATGCTAATCAGGCAATCCAAAGTTAAAATCTCTATTACTTTTCTTGTTTATAAATGATCATTCCCCAGTTTACCTGACTATTATTTGGTACGTTGCCGTAAAAAGGAAGTTGCAGGGCATGCTGGGTTGTCTTTTTTTGCTTCTTTATTTCCCCTCAGATTAAACTATTGCACAGAAGCAAAAAAGGACAACCCAGCATGCCTTGCAACTTCCTTTGTGCGGCAACGTACCAAATAAGAGTCAGGTAAACCGGGGAATGATCATCTATCAGCAAGAAAAGTAATAGTGATTTTAACTTTTGGATTGCCTGATTAGCATCCTTATTACTTGTTTATCAGATAAAAATAAAGAATTGATTTTTGATTTTATGCCCGACCGTTACACTTGAAAGAACTACATGAGCCAGCATGTCCTGTTGAGGAACTACATGACCCAGTATATACTGTTGTGGAGCTTAATGACCGGGATTTCCTGTTGTGGAACTACAGAACCCAGCAGGCACTGCTGGTAAGGAACCTCATGAGCCATTATATTCTTTTGACGATCTGCCTGGGCCAGCATGTCCTCCTGAGAAACTACAAGAGCCAGCATGTCCTGCTGAGGAACTACATGGCCCAGGATTGGTTATTCATCAAGCACAAGCCAGCATGTTCCCTTTGAGGAGTTCTAGAGATCCACCATGTTCTGGTAAGGAATTACATGGGACGACACAACCCAGCATTACCTGCTGGGGAACCACAAGAGCCAGTATGGCCTGCTGAGGAACCACATGAACCAGCATGTCCTGTTGTGGAACTAATGAACCCAGCATGTCCTGACGGAGAACTAAATGACCCAGCAAGACCTGTTGAAGAATTGCATTACTAAACAAGCCCTGCCATGGTGCTTTATGAGTATGGGGGTCCTATTGAGTGACGACAGGGCCGGCTGTTTGAGGCCTGCTGTAGGGCCACATGGGCTAACGTGCCTGGTGAGGACTTCCATGCAGCATTACTAATGATGGGACTCTGTACAGCGCCATGGAATATGTTGGCACTTTATAAATCAATAATAATAATGGGACTATATTAGACAGAATTACAATCACTTCACATTGCATATCCTGCTGGAGGGTTTGTTTTTCAGTAGACTGCTGGGGAACTGAGTAGCAAACCCTGCTAAGGAACTACAAGATCCAGCATGTTCTGCGAAGGTACTACAAGATCCAGCATGCCCTGCTGAGGAACTACAAGATCCAGCATGTTCTGCTGAGGAACTGCAAGATCCAGCATGTCCTGCTGAGGATGTACATGATCCAGCATGTTCTGCTAAGGTACTACAAGATCCAGCATGCCCTGCTGAGGAAGTACATGATCCAGCGTGTCCAGCTGAGGAACTACAAGATCCAGCATGCCCTGCTGAGGTACTACAAGATCCAGAATGCCCTGCTGAGGTACTACAAGATCCAGCATGTCCTGCTGAGGAACTACAAGATCCAGCATGTCCAGCGGAGGAACTACAAGATCCAGCTTGTCCAGCTGTGGAACTACATGATCCAGCTGTGGAACCACATGATCCAGCATGTCCAGCTGTGGAACTACATGATCCAGCTGTGGAACCACATGATCCAGCATGTCCAGCTGTGGAACCACATGATCCAGCTTGTCCAGCTGTGGAACCACATGATCCAGCTTGTCCAGCTGTGGAACTACATGATCCAGCTGTGGAACTACATGATCCAGCATGTCCAGCTGTGGAACTACATGATCCAGCATGCCCAGCTGTGGAACTACATGATCCAGCTTGTCCAGCTGTGGAACCACATGATCCAGCTTGTCCAGCTGTGGAACTACATGATCCAGCATGTCCAGCTGTGGAACCACATGATCCAGCTTGTCCAGCTGTGGAACCACATGATCCAGCTTGTCCAGCTGTGGAACTACATGATCCAGCTGTGGAACTACATGATCCAGCATGTCCAGCTGTGGAACCACATGATCCAGCTTGTCCAGCTGTGGAACCACATGATCCAGCTTGTCCAGCTGTGGAACTACATGATCCAGCTGTGGAACTACATGATCCAGCATGTCCAGCTGTGGAACCACATGATCCAGCTTGTCCAGCTGTGGAACCACATGATCCAGCTTGTCCAGCTGTGGAACTACATGATCCAGCTGTGGAACTACATGATCCAGCATGTCCAGCTGTGGAACTACATGATCCAGCTTGTCCAGCTGTGGAACCACATGATCCAGCTTGTCCAGCTGTGGAACCACATGATCCAGCTTGTCCAGCTGTGGAACTACATGATCCAGCATGTCCAGCTGTGGAACTACATGATCCAGCATGTCCAGCTGTGGAACTACATGATCCAGCTTGTCCAGCTGTGGAACTACATGATCCAGCATGTCCAGCTGTGGAACCACATGATCCAGCTTGTCCAGCTGTGGAACTACATGATCCAGCATGTCCAGCTGTGGAACTACATGATCCAGCATGTCCAGCTGTGGAACTACATGATCCAGCTTGTCCAGCTCTGAAACTACATGATCCAGCTGTGGAATTACATGATCCAGCATGTCCAGCTGTGGAACTACATGATCCAGCATGTCCAGCTGTGGAACTACATGATCCAGCATGTCCAGCTGTGGAATTACATGGTCTATCATGTCCTAATGCTGCATGTCCTGCTGAGGAAGTACATGAACCAGCATACCCTGCTGAAGTATGACACAAGCGTGGGTGTCCAGGTGGGGTTAACAAGGTCCTTCTTGCTCAAGTTGCAAGGTATTCCATCCATGTGCCAGTGGGCAACCACCAGAGGCGCTCCAGAGGTGGCAGCAAGCCTAAGTTCACCAGCAGCTGCCAGGGCATGCTGGGATTTGTAGTTCTCCCTTGGCAATCAGGAGGCTTTGGCTTGTGAGATTGAGGAGGACATAACAGCACTGCCAGTACCCCAGGAGCTGCCAGTGCATGCTGGGATTTGTAGTTCTCTTTGGCTTGTGAGGTTGAGGAGGACATAGCAGCACTGCCAGTACCCCAGGAGCTGCTAGTGCATGCTGGGATTTGTAGTTCTCTTTGGCTTGTGAGGTAGAGGAGGACATAGCAGCACTGCCAGTACCCCAGGAGCTGCTAGTGCATGCTGGGATTTGTAGTTCTCTTTGGCTTGTGAGGTAGAGGAGGACATAGCAGCACTGCCAGTACCCCAGGAGCTGCCAGGTCATGCTGGCCCTTGTAGCTGCTGGCATAGCCTGTTGGCCCTTGCAGTTCCCTAGCAGCTGAGGGCAGGCTGTGGATTAGCGGTGAAAGCGAAGCCCCTGGGCAGAGCAGCCAGCTGTCACATCACTGGAAGGAGGAGGGGGCAGTGAGAGGAAGTGGAGGGCAGAGAGGAAGGGAAGGGAGGAGTGTGTCACTGTGACAGTGTGGTCATACATCACACATCAGTGCTCCTGTAGGAGTATACAATGTATGAGGGGCCAGACCTCCAGCTCCAATCCTCTGTCTTCTCTCATCGCAGGCGCTGCTGCTGCTGCTGAGCCACAACAGGAAGAGCCTGACTGCTGGGACCCTCTCTCTACAGGTTAGTGTGCTGCTGAGATCTTTGTATAATGGAGGTGGGAGCAGATGGCATGTAACTGCCAGCCCTGTATCCAGGCTCACATCACTCCCATAGCAGCCATACAGGCAGCTCAACTCCCCTGCTCAGCATCTGTGTGCTCCCTATTCTCTGAACATATGCTACAGCTATCTATCTATCTATCTATCTATCTATCTATCTATCTATCTATCTATCTATCTATCGATTCCATATCTATTTATGTATACATCTTTCAGGTCTATCCATCTACTGATCTATTCCATATCTATCTATGTATCTATCTATTCCCTTTACATCTTCTAGATATATCTATCCCATATCTATTTATCTATACATCTTTCAGGTCTATTTATCTACTGATCTATTCCATATCTATGTATCTATCTATTCCCTTTACATCTTCCAGATCTATCTATCTATCTATTCCATATCTATCTATCTATTCCATATCTATGTATCTATCTATTCCCTTTACATATCTATCTATCTATCTATCTATCTATCTATCTATCTATCTATCTATCTATCTATCTATCTATCTATTCCATATCTATTTATGTACAGTATACATCTTTCAGGTCTATCTATCTACTGATCTATTCCATATCTATGTATCTATCTATTCCCTTTACATCTTCCAGATCTATCTATCTATCTATTACATATCTATCTATCTATTCCATATCTATGTATCTATCTATTCCCTTTATCTATCTATCTATCTATCTATCTATCTATCTATCTATCTATCTATCTATCTATCTATTCCATATCTATTTATGTACAGTATACATCTTTCAGGTCTATCTATCTACTGATCTATTCCATATCTATGTATCTATCTATTCCCTTTACATCTTCCAGATCTATCTATCTATTCCATTTTCATCTTTCGTATCTGTCTTTATCTACCTTTTTATTTACAGGCACTCCAGTTTCCTCTCATATCCCAAAAGCAGACAGATAAGTTAATTTGCACCCCCCTAAAATTGGCCCCAGAATTATGATGGACGTATGACTGTGGTAGGGATTAGATGGTGAGGGACAGCTAGTGATATGACTATGTATACTCTGCAAAGCGCTGCTAAAGATATTGGCGCTATATAATTCTATGCCCTTTCATTTGCAGGTCTGTTTGTCTGTCTACCATCTGGATCTATCTATCTATCAATCTATCTATCTAGTCGGTCTTTTTGTCTGTCTATCTATCATGTAGGTCTGTCTATCGATCATCCAGATCTATAGAATGCCCTCTCTATGGGCCTGATGCACTTACTAGCGGTAATATTGCCATGCAAAGACAGCCGGTATACTGCAGCAGTGTACCAAGAGAGAGATTAAGAGGTGAAAAAAGTTACACTATCATACCAGCCAAACAGACAGCTCAGCTGCCCTGCTCAGGTGTTTTCTCTCTATTCTCTAAACATATGTTACAGCTACCTATCTGGCTGTATATCTATTTATTTAAAAATATATCTATTAAGTTTCTATACATCTTCCATGTCTATCTATCTATTTATCTCTCTAACATCTGTATAATGCCATGTCTATAACTAATAAGTAGAAATAAATAATTAATAAGGAGACAATGTGAGTAAATCAGAAACAATCCATTGTGAGATATTATTATTGTTATTATTTACTCTGTGCTGAAATGTTTTTATATATCAGTCATGTACCTGCCTTGCACCAGTAGATATTAATTACACACACTTCCTGATTATTCAAAAAACACAATTTCTAGCCTGAAGGAGGACTAATGTTAAAATGTAACTTTTAATAAATACAATTAAAATAGAATGTGTCTGCTGCTGATCAATTTATATTGCAACCTGTGAAGGAGTTGGGGGACAGGTAAGTATCAGGATCTACAAGCCTCTATATCTAACCGGGAATATAAGATCCCCCCTCAACTACTTGCTAACAGTACTAGTATATTAACATATCTCTCTCTATCTATCTATCTATCTATCTATCTATCTATCTATCTATCTATCTATCTATCTATCTATCTATATATATATATATATATATATATATGTATGTATATATATCCTTCCACCAACCCTACATGTTTTTCCCCCTTAATGGGAGGCTTCGTCAGGGTACAAAGTGCTTAGTGACAAGTTGCCAGTGCACCTTTCTAGCTGCTGCTTGATGGCCAATGTTTTCTATACTTGAAATATCTTTTTGATGTACTTGTCATATAATGCACTAGCACCTTGTCACTAAGCACTTTGTCCCCTGATGCAGCCTCCCATTGAGGGAGTGAAACTTGTAGGGTTGGTGAAGGGTTTTGTATATATGTTAATTTACTAGTACTGATACCAAGTAGTTGAGAGGGGGGAATCTTATATGCCTGGCTAGATAGAGCCTGATAGATATTCCTGGCTTGTAGATCCTGATACATACCTGTCAGGTTTCAATATCAGCTGATCAGCAGCTGACATATTCTATATTAATTGTATTTATTGAATACTACATTTTAACATTAGTTCTCCTTCAGGCTCCTTCAGGTTAGGAATTGTGTTTTTTATCAGTAGATATTGGACAGAATTGTAGAAGATGTTTTGTTTAATATTGGCCACACCATCACTGCCAGTGTCTATCCACTGCCCAGTACAGTACCAAGCTGAATGACAATGCTTTGGAATAGCTGCTATGGGCATTCCTGATCAGTGCCTGGTTGATATTTTGATGTATTCTCCCGCTCTCTCTGCCCTCCCTCTCTCGCTTTTATGCCCCTTCTCCCGCCCCTTCTCTCTCCCTTCCTCACTAGCTTTCCAAATCCAAAAAAGCTTTATTGGCAGGACCAAATACATTTCACTCCCTGCTCCCCCCTTCCTCTCTAGTGTTTTGCTTCCATGCTCCCCCCCCCTTCCTCACTCCCCACCACCTCTCTCTGCCCTCCCACTTTCGCTTTTACTCCCTTTCTCCCCGCCCCTCTCTCTTGCTTTCACTCCCCACTCCCTCTCTCTCTGCCTTCCCTCTTTCGCTTTCACTCTCCTCCCACCCCCCAATGTCTCTACTTTCCCTCTCTCACTTTCACTCCGCTTCTCCCAGCCCCCTCTTTCTCTGCCCTCCCTGTCTTGCTTTCACTCCCCTTCTCCCCACCCCATCTCCCTCCCTTCCTCTCTAGCTTTCACTCCCCTTCTCCTTCTCTCTTCCCCTTCCTCTCTCAGTTTCACTCCCTCCTCCCCCCCCTCTCTACTTTCCCTCTCGCTTTCACCGCTTCCCCCCCCCCCCCCCCCCACCCTATTTCGGTTTCACTCCCCTTCTCCCTACTCCATCTCTCTGTCTCTCCCTTCCTCTCTCGCTTTTACTCCCCTTTACCCCGTCCCCTCTATCTCCCTTCCCTCTTCTGCTCTCACTCCCCTTCTCAACCCCTTCCCCCACTCAATTTCTCCCTCCCTAGCTTCCCTCCCCCTCTCTCACTTTCTGCTCCCTTTACCTCCCTGCCCCCCCCCCCCCCCCCAGGTTACTCATAAGCGTCTCATTTTTCCTATTCAGTTCCCAGCAGAATCTTTTACTCAGATCTGCCAGAAATGTCCTGACCTTTGTGCAGGACAGGCACGGGCATGAACAGTGGCACAGAGATCTATGCCCCAACACAAGCGACCGATCGTAATCTTGATTGATTTGCCAGATGGAAACTCTTGATGGATCAGGAGTAGGGCAGGAGCAGCGGTAGATTGACAGCCCAGATGCAGTGCAGCGCTAGTAGATTGGGTTAGAAGATAGATTTTTAATAGATTTCCTGCTGAAATCTATTGATAATCAGCATGTAGTTCATGGGAGTAATAGATGCCTCTAGGATCAGATTCAGATCATAGAAAGTTCTATCCAGAAAAGGATTAAGATGAAATAGGGCAAGATAGCACTTTTTGCCCACCTGTCTTTTTTAGTTAAATTTAGTGGGGGCCAGTATCCCCAGGCCCCTAGGCAATCTCCAGGCCCTAGG